>NW_025366465.1:0-6669 GCF_016433145.1 Gracilinanus agilis | reverse complement strand
TTGACTTGTCTCACTTTCCAATTGCGAAATTCTGCCTTTTAAACTGTTATTTTCTTGCCAGATTTCTTCCATCTTCCTCAGCATTTCATTTTTAAACTCTTCCATAGCTTGTGACCAGCTTTCATTTTTTGGGGGAGGTTTGGATTTTTGTTTTCCCTCCTCTGTTGTCTGGATTTTCTCTGTGTAGAAGTTATCCAGTGTTCCAGAGTTTCTCTTGATAGTCTTTTTCTTCTGGGCTTCCTTATTGCTGGCCATTGTTAGCCCCACCCCTTTTCAGCTTTGTCTTTGCACTCAGGGTCTGCCTGCGCCTTGCAAGCTCCCCGGGGGCTCTGGTCTCCTTGTCCTCGGGGTCGGGCCTCCTGGTAGTTCCTGGTCTGCCCCTCTGCCCGAGGTTCCTTCAGCAGTCTTTGGGGCTGCTTCCACTGCCCCGCTATGGTCTGCACCGGGTCCTCACTGGAGGTCCAAGCCTGGGCTGGAGATCGTTATTCAAGCCTAGGGCACTGTCTTTGCCTGCACAGATGCTCTTAGGGCACTGCCTTCACTGCTCCCCTCCCCCAGAAGCTAGGGAAAGTCTGTGGGCTAGAGATCTTTATTCGCCCCTGAGGCAATGCCTTCAGCACTTAGGAAAGATGTGTTTTAGAGGCCTTTGTCCTGGCCCCAGGCGGTGCCTTCACCCACCTGGACACTTGGGGAAAGTTCCTGCGCAACCCCCAGCCCCTTGGGGTCCCTCCTCTTGCAGCACACAGGTACAAGCCCTGGGGCTGCCAGTGATTATCTGGTTGCCCCAGTCCTGTTTTTACTCTTGTGTGAGGTGTGTGGTGTGGGGGGTGGGGGAGGTTGAGAGCTGTTTCACCCCTTTATAGCGTGGAAATGCCCCGATTTTGCGTACCTTCAATGCTGCGCCCTGTTGTGGGGTTCCTTTGTTCTTCTGGACTCGTTTTTATTTCCCCTTGAGGAGTCCTGTATGCTTCGGTCAGGAGAGATCGAGCAGCTGCTCCTTACTCTGCTGCCATCTTAACCGGAAGAAGCTTCCCCAATGTTTTTGATAAGAATGGTTGTTGTAATTTGTCAAAGGTCTTTTTCCACCTCTGTTGAGATAATCATGTGATTTCTGTAGTTTGATTATTGATGATTTTCTGACTATTAATTGCATTCCTGGTATAATTCCCACCTGGTCATAGTGAATAATCCTTGTGATATATTGCTGTAGTCTCATTGCTAGCATTTTATTAAGATTTTTGCATCTATGTCCATTATAGGAAATTGGTCTGTCACTTTCTCTGTTTTTGTTCTGCCTGACTTAAGAATCAGTAACATATTTGTGTCATAAAAAGAATATGTTTAGGATTCCTTTGCTTATTTTGTGAAATATTTTTTAGAGTATTGAGATAATTGTTCTTTAAATGTTTGATAGAATTCACTTGTGAATCCATCGGAATCTGGGGATTCTTTCTTGTATAGTTAGGGTGTCATAGGATTTGAAGTTAATTCAAACTTTTATGAAAACTTCACAGAACACAACAACACAGAGCAACACTATCTGCAGTGGACAGACTTTGAGGTGAAGAGCATAAGGAGAGATGCTGAAAGTGTGGGCACAGTGTAGGAGAGCAAATAGACCGATGCTACAGTCCTTGAGCCAGTCAACGCCCAGGATACAGAACATAGAGCTGTGATTGGTCACCTTTCATTCCACTAGCCAGTGCATGATAGGTTTGTGCTATGAAATTTATGCATTATTCCCCAGTATAGATTGATTAATATTAGTACAATATAGATTGACAACTTCCAAAAGAAAAATAGTAAAGTTAAGTGCCCTCGACTAGGAGATATCAATCTTTCCTTTTGAAGAGAGGAAGAAACCCCCTTCCCAAGCAGCTTTATACATATATAAATATAGATCTTCAATATACTCTTTTTCAAACTTAGGGGTGACCTAATTCCTACGAGAGAAATCTAAAATCTTACAAGTTGTAATCTTGACTATATGACTAGAGAAATGTTTCAAGGAGTGTTTTCAGCTTGAATTGTTGCAATCTGATAAATCCTTGGACAGATCTGAAACCCTGACTCAGCTAAAAACTGCAAGCCCAAGGATTATTCCCATACTCTTAGAAACTTCAGAAGCACTGGGAAAGATTAAGGAAGATAGAGAAAGGAGGATGGAATAAGGTACAGATTTTAGGAAAGTGGGTCATTGTGTTGGATCCCTATGAAATCTGAGTAAGCCTAGGCATCAATGTCCATTGTTTCTGAGACCCCAGGCTGTGGAGTCTCTGTCTCTCTCACCTATGTCCTTACTCCCCAACTCTGAATAAAGCTACATGAACTCTACTAGCATCAACTCTTTTGTTTGCTTATAAGAGTGATTTTGGGGGTACAACCCCCCCCCGAATTTCATTCTACACATAGGGGAAATCCAAGACACAGAATTAGATACATATTTTTTTAAAACCCTCAAAACAGTGAAGCCATGATAAGGGAACCACTATATAGCAGGGGAAACTGTATTCCTTTTATTCCCTATTAAATCACAGGTCCTTTGTGAGAGCAATGCACTTTCCTGTATATGTATATCAGACATCCTTAAAACATCTTCAAAATATTGTTTTCCTTTTCAGACTCACCCACTCACTGTGATTTTTGCCTTAAAGCATAGTATTACTAGAAGATATCTGGCTTATTTTGTGAAGGGACCAAGATTCTTGAACTTCCCTCTTGGTTTTCCAGTGTTAATTAAAACAACTTTTAGTTGAGGGCCCTGATGCTTATGCCCAATTCAAGCATAGGATGACTAATTTCCCTTGGTTACTTATGCACGATAAACTTTTTGGACAGAGATGAAAATTGCTTTCTATATGCCACTCCTATATATCTCAGTTCTGAAAAAAAAGCAAACAACTCTTTCCTCCTTCATTCTTTCATTTTTTCCTTCCTATCTTCCATTCTTCCTCAGGTATTTATTGCACAACAGATATGTCTAAAGTAAAATTCTAAATAATAATTTAAAAAAGAAAAGGGCCACAAAAATATGTAAAACACAAATCCCATTCAGATTTGGGTCCTTAGATGAGAGTAATTTTGTTTACTTGTTTTAATTCCTATAAAATTTCCCCCCTTATCAACTAAAAATCCTTTTTGGTACATTTAATAATAATTCCTTTTAAGGAGGAATCACTGGGTTCTAATCTGTAATATTAGGATAAACAACTTTTTTTTCCAATAAGGCTCCAGTGATCCAAAAGAAAAAAATCAATAGGTCACCATGAAGTAAAATGTTTCTCTACAAATGACGTTATAGTGAGAGTCCAAGCTAATTGTAATTTTAAATATTTTTCTTACTCCTTTCTTCCCTCCCTCCCTTCCTGCCTTTGTTGTGTTCAAATAATAATATTTTCATTTTCATTTGTTTTTCAAAGAAGAGCACTATTAGCTGCCCAGTGTGAATGTGTTTTGAATGAATTGTTATTCCTTTTGGTGCAGGAGGGATATATAGTTATTATGTGGGTTGTTTTATAAAAATATGAACTTTCAGAGGCACCCTGAAAATATAGCCTTCATTTATATTATTTCTGTTCTAATAATCCAAGGCCATATTTTATTTTCTTTTAGGTAGCAAAATTCTCAATGCTTTTCATTTAGAAAACAATTTATGAACATTTAATCTTCCCTCCTCACTTGACAAAGAAAAAGAAACCAATATTTATTGTATCTGACATCCTTTATTTTGACTGGGCATTTATTAACTCTGAAAAATAGTTTGTTCAGTGCTATTTTAAAATTTTGACTCAAGTTCTTAGGTCTTAATAAAGTTTATTAGAATTAGTTAGATAGAAATAGATAGAGATTTAGGGCCTACTCTATCTACCCATATAGCTTTTTCAGCAGTACCCCCCGACCCCTCCCAGCACTGAAGTTTCTTGGCCCAGAGAGAGAGAGAGACAGAGAGAGACAGAGACAGAGAGAGACAGAGAGAGAGAGAGACAGAGAGAGAGGTGAGTGTTACTGGATCTTCTGTTGCTTAGTTGACCCTTTTTAGCTGAGACTAGGAGGTAATTGGAGATATTTAAACTGTTATCAGGTTTTAGTCAGTCACTTTCTTTGTGCCTAAAGGAGAGATGGCGATGTCTTCCTCAGAGAAATGATGGTTTTATATTGCCTCAGAACTCTTCTCAGCTATGTGGAATTAGGCCATGGTGGATATCATTGGCAGCTATAAGTCTCATGGAAAACTCTGTTCCATTAAGGATTAGGAAGGCACCAGAGGCAAATTCTACAATGGGCTCTTTTCTTACCTCTTCAATGCATGGAACTCATAAAACTATGCAAAACTAAGCAAAATTCTCAATACTTTTCATTTAGAAAACAATTTATGAACATTTAATCTTCCCTCTTCACCTGACAAAGAAAAAGAAACCAATATTTATTGTATCTGACATCCTTTATTTTGACTGGGCATTTATTAACTCTGAAAACCCTTAGCAGGAAGAGAAAGTTTAAAGGGTAACCAGTCATAGAGGACTGCTAATTCTTTCTATACATCACTTCTAACCCTAACCCTTATTTATATTCACTATCTTGACCAAATTTTACTTGCCTTAAGTTTGTTTCCCTTTTCCTCCCCTTGCTCCATCTCTCCCTGCTTCAGTCCAATCAGCTACATAGCTGCCAGGAAAATCTTAAAAATCATGAATGATTTTTAAAATAAAAAATCATGTGAAATCACATGACCTTTCTAGATCTAAACCTTAAATCCTATATGACTCTTCTGGTCTAGAATTTATAATAGTTTCATATTTCCTATTAAATCAAATCTAATTTCTTGGCTTTAAGGATCATGTGTCAGTTGGACACCTTTTTTTCTATGTAAGAATATTCACCCCCAAAAAATGTTTCAGTCCTCCTCCCTTGCCATCTACATCCATCAGTTTCTTTTAAGACACATCTCAGAGATTACTTTTGTTGTGAGAAAGATTAGTTAGTATTAGTTACATATAGTGTTGGTCTGGAGAATTCCAGGATGGAATGAAGTAGCAGGAAGTAGGGCTTGTGCTCTTCGAGAGACTCCATTAGTGGTTGGCACAAACTGTTGCTAGCCCTGGTAGATCTCAGACCTGCATCTTGATTCCCTGGGATCCTGAGTGGTGGTGACATCTAGCAAGGGGACAAGACCTGCAGAGCTACACCAAGTGGAGGAGGGGTTTGGGATCTGGTGGACAGCATCTCAAGCACGCTCTCTCTGCTTGGGTACCTTAGACCACCTTGGCTTTTGACATCCTGAGATCATCTGTGGATTACCACGAGAACCCTCAGGCCCTTTAACTGTGCTGGCCAAACCTGGCTGGAACCAGGTTTGAAGCAGCCTTCCCCTTGCCCCTGTGATTTGCCCTTTAGGGTTTTAAGTGTAGAATCCCCTATCCCGCCTTTATTAAGTTAATTATAATTAAACTGTTAAAAACCTTTACCTTGCCTGCTGGTTCCAAAGACCCCGGCCTAGTGGTGAGCTGGGTGACAGTTGGCCAAGTGCCATTCTTGATTCTTGGTCTCCCTATGCTAGTTGGTCCTGTCTCTCCTTCAACCCAGTGTGTGTACCCACAACCATTTAGGTTATATTTTAACATCCCTGGTGCCCCATCTTTTTTACACTTTCAAGAAGCTTTCTCCTAAGGACTTTTGGAAAATTAGCCTTGAGTTACCCATTGACTTTTCAGTTACTTTATACTTCTGTCTCCTCTTTAGTCTCAGAAAAAAACCACAAATTTTAATAGCCTATATTTAGTTATTGGTGCAATTTCTTTCCAGAGAATGCTCTACACTTAAACTATTTAGACACAGTTACACTGTACATACACCAGAGTACAAAGTGGAAAAGCATTGTCCAAAAAGATTGCAAAAGACAGAGGGAATGGATATCTTCACTAGGGCATAATATATGTATGTGATGTATGAATTATTAGGAATAAATAATGGATTTCAATAAGATACCATAAGCAATATGGTATAATAAAAAAAAACATCCTGTTGTCATTATCATGGACCGTACCTTAATTCCTCCAACTTTCTTGTCAAATATGGTTTTTTCTCAGTTTTCTTAATCTCTAAATGCTTATATACTGAAAACATATTATGTGTTCCTAAGTAATATGTCTAGTCTCTATTAGAGAGGTGATTTACTCAAAGTTCTTTAAATATTTGAGTGAAAATTTATTTAAGACAAACTGAGCTCCTGAATTCTTATTATAAGAAAATGAGATATTTGTGTGCCAAAGAACTTTTGTTTCACTTAAGTGACTATAGAACAATTTCTCCTATTTTCCCAAGTTTTTTGCCCATGTCTGGAAAATTGAGAAAAAGCATATGGGAAAATGCAATGGGAAATGAAATGTGCTAAGGGAGGCTGTTCAGAGGTCAAGCCCTCAAAAGATTTTAAACCTAGAAGGGATCTTAAATTTTTTTTAAAGTAGGTAGCATACTATCTTGAATATCCATCAGATTGAATAGATATAAGGATAAAAAATAATAAAGGCTGAAATAAATATAAAAATTAGTATTTTAATTAAAGCCTTGCTGATAGATAAAGTTATTAGACCACACGCTTGTAAGAATTCAAAACTGCCGCCCCAGCCATTATTGTTACCTCTCTTCCTGAGTCTGCTGGCCAAGAGAGCC
>NW_025366464.1:0-12493 GCF_016433145.1 Gracilinanus agilis | reverse complement strand
TATATATATATACATATGTATATATATATATATATACATACATATTACAAGTAGGACCTTTCCACTTGTCTTTGATCTCTTGAGATACAGATCTAGTAGTAGTATTGCTAGGTCAAATCAACAGTATTCTTCTTCTTGAAGACTAGATTTATCTGGTCTTTTCCTCTTATTTTTCTAGAATACCTTATCTGGATCTTTCCTTTGCTTAATATGCTTTCTATCATATCGTTATTTTTGTGCTTGTGATATCCCTTCATTCCTCTGAGAGAACATATGCTTTTTAAGGGGAGAGACTGTTTTATTTTTACTTTTGAATCTTTAGCAAAGTACCTGCTCTGTAGAAGTAGAGATAGTGACTAGACCTGTGAGAAAATTTGTAAAAGGAAGCTTAGATAAGGGAGCTCTTTATAGTAATGCAGATCTGTAGCTCTTCAACTTAGAGAAGTGCCCAAGATCAATGAGAGATGAAAATGTCCAGGGTCATGCAGTTTGGGCCAGAGATTGCACTTAAACTTAGATCTTCCTGACTTAAAGGCCAGCTCTCTATCCACTTACACTATGATGCCTCTTTCATACCTAGGACAGAATTGGCACTAAATAAATACTTATTGATTGGTGGTTGAGTTTGCCATTTTCTTTTTTGTTTCCTAAGAACCAACTTCACACACAAAAGATGCATAATAAACATTTGGTTAAACTGAATTGAAGAGGGTCAGTGTGTGATGAAATGTAGCTCCAAACAGGACAGGAAACTGAAAAAGCTCAAATTCTTCCTAAAAGGCTTGGTATATTTTCTCCTTTGCTACTTCCATGCCATAATATTTGATATTTACTTGTAGATAGATTATGGATTTTATTCTGAATCTATTCTCCTAGCAGGACTCTAGTGCTCCCATCTTTTCCCTATACTGTACCAATAGACTGAGATTGTTTTTAAAAAGTTTTACTATGACCTAAGGTAAATAAAGTAAAAATAATCAAGCCAAATATAAAGAGAACAAAATTTTGAGTTAAAGAGAAAAGGAATAAAATAGTAAGATACCCCTAATCTTGCTGACACAAGCTTCCCATCTTGCTGGTCTGATTGCCATATATATGGGGTGTTCAGGAAAGACTAGCACTGGTGTGAGGGCTTGCTAAGCCCTTTTAAGGGTTGCTCAACTGTCTTTGGTGTTTATTTGTCACCAGACTCTCACCTGTGGCTCCAAAAACCTATAGCATTTGCAGTGGCCACATAGCAGTGAAACCATCTTGTCAAATGACCTAAACTGGGTCTGAGGTAACTGATGGGCTTCATATCTGTCAGTGACCAAACATATAAAGACTTCCCCTGGTTGAGTGGGTATACAAGAACAATTTATTCCAATGGCCATGAAGAGACTCAAGCAGGTGTTGTGGAATGCTTAGACCTTTTGTCAAACACAGAAGATGCCAGGGTCATCCACTGTATCCTAAAGATGCCATCGTCATTCACCACATCCTAGACCATTATCAATCCTCCTGACTTCTGTCTTTCTACTGGACTTGGATGACTCTTAAAGAGAGAATGAAGCTGATAACTTGTGCAACTTTGCTCCCTTAAATCCAGTTCATTGTTTTATTAGCCATAAGCCCCCAGTAAGTCCTTCCCCTAAATATAGGAGGCTTTAACTTCTTCTCACCATACTTAGTCAGAGTTGCCAAATCTCTTAAACCAGTGATGGACAAATTTTTTAAAGAGGGGGCCAAAGGAAAGGAAATGCTTATCTGTCAGACTGTTTCTAAGGCAACTCTTTCAAAGTTTCATTGTATTGTATCCTACTCATTGTATTCATCAGATTAGGAATAACATGCGCAGATGAATAGAACATTTCAGAGGGCTGCATCTGGTCTGCGGGCTGTAGTTTGCCCATCACTGTCCTAGACAGTCCCATCAAATTCTGGAACCATTGGCTTCCTAGAACATTATAAGGCTGCATTTATATTGATTGTGTCATAGTTTATCTCTTTCCCACCAAGGAAATAGTCACATGCTCATGATATCACATATATGTTACATATAAAGTCAGTGAAACAGCACTTCTGCTTCCAAAAATTCCCATCCATCATGAGGGTAAGGTCTTTCTTTTGAATAATCCATTAATATCATTATCAAAACCAAAAACTAACATCTATGAGCATCAGTTATATACAAGGCATTATGCTATAATGGTAGATCAAAGGGCACATAGTAAATTCAATACTTAAAAAATTTATTTAATAAATTAATATTTATTTATAAATTTATAAATTAATGTAATAAATTCATTTAATATTTTTTCACCCTTTCAAAGGACCATTCAGGTATTGGTCATGCTTAGACTTTTGTGGGGAGATCAATAATTTCCTTAATTCACATACTGTTAAAAGTGTGAAATAAATCTTATGGTTTCATTACATAGAGACTTAAATCTAGCCTATATAGCTACTTTTTTTTTTTAACTGATGAAGCCTCTGTGATAGACACCCTCTTTTGATCTTATTCTCTCATATCTGGAAAGTTGAGTTCCTTACTGGTAAGAGACTGAAAAAAAAATAAGCCTCTGTCATCAGAAAAAGATCTTCCGAGATGAATGGTCTAGCTGCTATTTTAGGAAAGGACATGAGAGTGGTGGGAAACTCTGCAGAAGCGGATAGGCAGCTGCCATTTTTTATAAGCCTATGGAAAGCACATAGGCAAGCCTTTTGTCCAATCAGATTTTCTCCCTGTCCCCCCACCAAATCCACCCAGTGAAATGAAAGACCCATTCTACAGCACCTGTGTTGTGGATGGGCTTCCTTGTGTCCCCAGGCTACTGTATGCATTTATTATAAAGCCCATTAATAAATAACCACCCAAATAAAGCAAATGCATCACTATTAAATATTAACAAGGAACTTTTTGTCTTTCTCTCCCCAACATTTTCCCCTAGGTCAAATGATTGTAAAAAACCACAACCTGAGAGCTTGAGGTACCTCAGAGGATGAGGGGTATTTGACTAGTTGTTTATATCTGACTGGTTTTTATTAATGGAGACCCAGCTTTTCAGAATGAGTTACCTCCAGGTTCCAGGGGTAGACTTGGTCCATAGATGTAAACATCTATGTCCTTACTGAAGCCCAGGAGGTCTCTGAGCATATTTCTGTATGAGCCATTTCTACTTCTTAATCATATATTTGGAGGTGGAGAAGGGAAAAGAGGTTAAGAATTGTTCTAAGAAGGAAAACACAGGATCCGAGTGCAGACCGAAGCATTCCATTCTTTACTCTATTTCCTCCATGAATTTTTCTCTAGTGTAAACAATATTTATCTTGTTTCACAACATACAAACAGGGGAATATGTATTATATGATAACACATGTACAACCTATATCACGTAATCTGCCTTCCTTGGGGTTGAGAATAAGATATATAGATTTTTGAACATAGCTAATATGAGAATTTGTTTCTTTTGTCTAAGCATATTTATTTTAATTTATTACTTAAATCAAATCATTTATTATAATATTGTTATGTTACATATTATGTTATATTAAAAATGATAACAAAAAAAAGAACTGTTCTAAATTGGGGCACCCTTGAGATGTGGCTCTTATTTTTCAAGGGAATTTTCATTCCAGCAACTTTGTAATGAGCCAAATTAACAACCTGTAGACACTAAAAATCTTTCTGTCAGCCCAGAGCAAGAAATGTGCCTGATATAGACCCTGTGCTCCAAAGCACTAGTTAGCTCCCTTTATTCTTACCTGAACCTTCTAGATCAGGAAGGATCTCATTGTACTTAATGTCACAGGCACCAGCCCACAGGGCCAACTTCATCATCAATCACCTATGCTAATTGGTTTTGTTAATGCTACAGTGTGACAAGCTGACTTCCCTGCCTTAGTGATAAGGACAAAGAAGGAAGACTTCTTCATGGGATCCACAGAGATATTGTACTACTTTAGAGAAAAAGAGAGTAGAACTGACCAAGATGAGTAATTTAGCCCTGGGATTGGACAAAAATATGAACAGACATATAAAGCGGGTAACCAAGCTAGGCCCCTGTAAAAAATGGGTCCAGTTGGGTCCACAATAAGAATGGAAAGGTGCAATCACTAAGAGAGAGGGTCAGTAGACTTGACTTGGAGAGTAATGTAGCAATATGGGGCAAACAGTTCTGGAGAGCTCAAAGACTTAGTCTCACTCGAGACCATAGGATCTCTTGGCAGGACCCAGCATTCTTGCAACTAATCTGGCTCATGTCAGTCCCCTTTAAAGGGTTCCAGAAAACCTGCCACCTCTTCTAATTTCAGATCCTTTTCATATTATCCACTAAAATTCTGAAAAAACCCACTAAAGTTCTGGAATCCTGTCTGAGGGGAGTCTTGACCTCTCAACAACTTTGCAAAGCCAAAGTGACTGACAGATCCTAAACTCAATGAATAATTATGCCTTGACTTGTTTAAATTATCAGCTTCATCCTTTCCCCCAGCTTCTTTCAGATGATTCATCCTTCAGGTTGAGCCCTGGGGAGTGATTTTTCTAGAAACCAATCATTACATTTATATAGTGGAGGAATATTTTCCACATACAATAAGTTTCCCATAAAAAAGAAAGGTGCTTCTTCCTCTCATTAAGAGGTTCTAGGGATAAAGAGGTCAGCTAGGTGGCACAGTGAATAGAATGCCAGGCCTGGAGTTAGGATGACCCGAGTTCAAACCTGGCCTCAAATGCTTCCTAGTTGTGTGACCCTGGGCAAGTTACTTAACCTTCTTTGCCTTAGTTTCCTTATCTGTAAAATTAGTTGGAGAAGGAAATGGCAAATCACTCCAGTATCTCTGCCAAGAAAACTGAGGGAGATCATGAAGAGTAAGACACCACTGAAATGACTGAAAGACAACAACAAGGGATAGAGAAGTACTCAAAGGCTCAAGTAAACTCATCCTTAGGAATGTGGAATTTTTCTAAAGCACTTCAATTACAATGTCTAGCTATAAAGCACTCATGTCTTTTTTTATGTCTTTTTTTATGCACACGATAGCAAAACAATTAGCAATAACAATAATAATGGAAATGCTTCAGAAATATAATCTTTTCATCTTAGGCATTCATTCCACTACAATAGATTACTATCTAAATATAACAGCCAGGTGGCTCAATGGAAAGACACTGGACTCAGGAGTCCTGAGTTTGAGTCTAGCTTCAAACTCATTCTAGCTGTTACAGGTCACTGGGCAAAAGTCACTTAACTTCTGTCGGCCTCCGTTGTCTCAACTATAAAATTAGGCTAGTAATAGATATCCAGGGTTATGAAGATCAAATGAAATAATATTTAGAAAGCACTGGAGCAGGCTCTCAGAAAATGCTTGTTTCATTCATTCCATCACCTCTTTTTCCAGTAAATGGTCTCCACGAAGTGCTGTAAACAAAATAATTCATTACCTAGCGTCAAACTTTGTGGTCATGAGATGACAATAATAATGGTGTCATGCACTCATTTCAGTAGGGTCCAACTCTTTGTGATCTCATTTGAGTTTTCTTGACAAAGATACTGAAATCTTTTACCATGTCCTTCTCCCGTTCATTTGACAGATGAGGAAACTGAGGCAAACAGGGTGAAGTTGCTTACCTAGGGTCATGCAGGTAGTAAGTGTCTATGGCCAGATTTGAACTCATGGAGATGAGTCTTTCTGACTTCAGGTCTGGCACTCTATCCCCTTTGCTATGTAGCTGCCTTGATAGTAATAATAGATGTTTAATAAAAAAAAAATGTGGTTTATAAAACACTTTCACATGTAGGATTGTTTGTTCCTCGCAAGCATCCTGCACATGACATAGGTATTCCTGCCCCCATTTTGCAGATAATGAAACTGAGGTAAATTGCTGGCTACCTCTTGCATTCCCAGTCAATTGGGATTGGATGTGAACCTTCAATAGGAAATGTGTCACTAGGGTGTATTTCTAATCCTGTCTGGAACTGTATAATAGAAACTACTTAGTTAAAAAAAAACAAACAAACCTATAAACCGCTGACAACTTAGTGTCTTAGTCTATCTACAGCTTTCTATTTGTTAAGTTTAATATTAAAGTACTTCCTAACTCCTGCAGAATTTCAAATAGGATTATAAATTTAGAGTTATAAGAGACCTTCGAGGCCATTGAGTCCAACTATTTACAAGTGAGGAAACTGAGGTACCGAGAAATTAAGTGAATTGTCAGTGGTCACACAGAGAACAAGTATCTGAGAGAGGATTCGAACTCGTTTTACTCTGATTGAAGGGCTAGTGTTCTATCCTTTATGTTTTCCTTTGGTTGCTGCTTTCCCCCCCCCCCCTTTACTCACCAGCCTATGAAGACTCTTCTTCCAAAAAAAAAATCCTGCTGTGATTTATGAATTGGCTCCCAACAGTTATTATGCCATCTACCGCATGCATCCATTCTGATAAATTCCCCACATCTTCCTTAGCAGCTTGTTTTACTCCCATTTATTGACACCATAGTCTTAACAAAGGCAGCACATCAGTTATAGTGATTGCATTAGGCTTTGTTGGAAATAAGGATCTGAGCACAGGCAACTGGAAGCTGTGTTAAGGATTAAGGTTGATCAGGAGGATGGAGAAAAGGGAAAAAGATGCAGGTTCAGTTGATAACATGGGTGGATTTCCCCAGGCTTCTTTAAAGCATTTACTTTTTCCTCTGATTTAAAAAGTTGTGGAGGAGGATGCTGGAATCTAGACCAGCTTGTTCCTTTCTAGTATTATAGGGTATTAGCCAGAGAACAACATGATTTCTAGAAAGGTGGGTATTAAAAAATTGACATAGAAAAATTTCCCTGGATTTGACTAATATAGTAATAGATTAAACATATTTACTCTGATTTATGATTTCACTATTTTATGATTTTTTTCTTAGAGCTAGTTTTTGGGACGAGGTTAGGGAAATGGGTAATGCTTCTTTTCCTCTAAAAGAAGAACTGGGGGCAGTTAGATGGCTCAGTGGATTGAGAGCCAGGTGCATACATGGGAAGTCCTGGGTTCCAATATGGCCTTAGATGCTTCCTAGCTGTGTGATCCTGGGCAAATCACTTAACCCCAATTTCCTAGCCCTTTCTACTCTTCTACCTTGGAACTTATACACAGTATTGAGTTGAAGACAGAAGATAAGGGTTTAAAAAAATAAAGAGAACTAGATATTGGCAAGATTTATTGTCTTCACCCATTTATATTTATATTTATATATTTGTATTTATTTCTGCCTGTTAGCTTTTCTTCTTTAATTGTGAACTTTCAGTGGTCGATTCCATGTTTGGAATGCTCTTCCTTCTTGCCTCCATCTCCTGGCTTCCTTCAAGTTTCGGCCCAAATTCTCCCTTTTGCAGGAAGTCTTTTCTAGTTCCCTTCCACTGCCAATGACTTATCTCTGAGATGACTCTCCATCTACTCTGTATATATCTTGTATGTATATAGCTGTTTCTATGTTGTTTCCCCAATTAGACTATAAACTCCTCAAGGGCAGGGATTATCTTTTACCTTTCTTTGTACCTCTGAGTCTTTGTTCAGTATCTGGCAGTGGTAAGTGCTTAATCAATCCTTGCTGACCTATGTAAGGGTTAAAAATTAAGGTTGGATTAAATATAAGAGGAATATGTGGTTGCTGAAATTAATATATCTCAAGCCAAATGCCTTTTCAGCAGTATTTATTTATAAAATAGAGGGAAAGAGTGAAAGTAGAGAAATGAGAGAGAGGGTAGAGGAGGTATCTATCCTATTATACTAGATAATTACTCTGCCCCAGTTTGAACCAGGTAGGCTTCCTTAACTCTCCACTGTAGGACAATGTTGGAGGGGCCTGTGGTGAATAAAGTAAGGGTTTCGGCCATGAGGCTTTCTTCAAGATAGGGGGTCTCTCTGGAAGCTAGTGTCTTCAGGAGCCAGGAAAGGAGTCAGTCCTTTTCACTCAGCCACATGGTAGTCCAAAGAGAAGATCCAAGAACAGTCTTACCAGAAGCAGTCCGAGGTCCCAAGCTGGGGTTCCTCCAAGGCCAAATTCGAAGGAGAAAGCTGGTCACAGGAAGTTGCAACTACTTTTAAAGACCCTTCTTTGCATCACTTCCTAGGCCTTCCTTCCACTCTATGTGGACCAATATAGTTTACAAATTTTCTTAGGACTGCCCAGGGGGCAGCCAGTCATTTCTGAGTTGTCACCCACTTTAGCATGTTGGTTGCAGACTCCCCCCCCTCACTTAAGGTAATGTGGGGGTGTATACACTTCTGGTAATTAAATCTAAAAGTGGGCAGGGGGAGAGTTAATGCTATCTTCACAATCACCTCTGTGATTCTTTGGGAGATTAATCTCCCCAAAAGGTAATTTGACATAATCATTTTGTACTCCTAAAAATCTTCCAATTACAGGTATATACAATATTGCACCTTCAAAGAAGAAACTACAATAGTTAGAGATAAGAAGGAAATAGAAGAGAGAGAAAACAAAATCAATATTTGCTAGGCGCATTGACAAAAAGCCAATTAGGGGGCATAAGAGTGTACATTCAAAATAACTGTGTTCAACCCCCTTCACCAATGGATGGCAGATCATACTTTATCACTCATGGTGACCAACAGTGGTAGTGTTCAATGGTTGCTTTCTTCAAACCAAGTAAATGTCCATTTCTCTGACTCTGCTCTTCTTTCTGTAGGGTCTCTTACCATGTTCTTGGGGAGATGGGGCAGGATTATATATAGCACCTAGGGAAGAAAAGGGATAAGAGAGAAGGAAGGTCCTTCAGGTAATAAATTTGCACCTAGGATCATTAGGTTTTATTACCTTTCTCATTACTTCAGTCTATGTGGCCACAGACATAATTAGTGGTCACAAAATTATCCAGTCATAGTATCAGAGGCCTTCTTATCCCTATAACTCATAAATAAGCCTATGTTGCCTTCTTTCCATGATCCTTTTAAAGAACTTACTCATCCACCACCTGCATAATGAAAGAAGCCACAAGCTTTATCACTTGAAGGAATAGCATTGATTTTTGAGGGGAGTCTCGACCACTGGCTCATCTCATTAACCTGGACTTTGACACTCCATCTCAGATGTGTACTTCCCTTTGTAACATCACATAGGGAATGTGTATTGACTTTGTTGGGAAATAAAGAGTTTACTAATCTAAGGAGACAAAGGTTCTTTGATTTGAGTCTTTCTAATAGTAGTTAATGAGTTGATTTTTTTTCTTTTGAAGAAAATTTGGTAACATGATTTTAATATAATTAGTCTTCTTTATTATCCTATGTATTTCATTTTGTGCATCAAAATCATTATTCCATAAAATAGGTCCATAGGTTTCACCAGACATCAAAGGTGGCAATGTCACAAAAGAATCAAAACTTCCTCAAAAATCTAGATCTTTCTTCAAGATGGAAAATTAGGATGAATTTCAACTCTTGAAATCCAGAATTTTTTCTACTAGTGTTGACATTTCCTCTATGAGGGGTTAATTAATTTAACAAACATTTATACTGTATTTACTCAAATGTACAGACAGCTAGGGACTGAAGGTAGTAGACCAGGGGGCCAGGAATCAGAATGACCTTAGTTCAAATATGGCCTCAGAAACTTAACCTCTGTCTCATTTTCGTCATTGGTAAAATTGGGAAAATAATAGCACCTACCTTCCAATGTGTTGTTGTGTGGATAAATGATATAATATTTGTAAAGTGCTTTGCAAACCTGACAATGCTATATAAATGCTAGCTATTATTGTATGACTCTGTGCTAGACAAGAGGCATTTTTTTTCTGAGTCTTCCTTTGGTGGGAACCAGGGTGATGCGCAAACAAGGCAGATGGGATCCCAGCGGGATGTATGTATTCAGAGATTGCTTAGCCTGGAAAAATAAGGATCCATTTTCTTGCCTTGAAGACTCAGTTGATATGGCGCTGAATGTCTCTATTATTCCTGGTTCCTTAGAAATAGAGGCTGGGGATCAGAAAGTGGTAGATGGGGATAAAACAAAAAATTGGCTTGGAGGTTGTTAGTTTTGCAAAGTATAGAGGCAGGCATAACCTTGGTATTGTCCTTCTCAGTCCACAGAAAAGTTTTCAATTTAGGGTCAAAATCTTCCTAATCATTTGATACCTAATAGTTAGAGTGGATTTGGCATCTAACATTGTGTGTGTTGATGAGAACCTCTTTTCTTTAGTACTTCCCAGATCATAAATTATAGACTTAGATGGGGGAGAGACCTTAAATGTTCCTTTGTCGCATTCTATTTTACAGTTGAGCAAACGAAGGCCCAGAAAGCTGGTAAGTGACAGAGCTGGATGTTGAATTCAAGTTCTCTCTCTCTCGAGCCATCGCTTTCCTAGTCAAGGCAGACCAACAAGCATTTATTAATTAGGCACGTAGTAGCATATGATTGTGACTGAATACTATTGCTCTGTAAGAAATGATGAGCTGGGTAACTTTAAAACAATGGAAAGACCTATATGAAATTATGAAGAATGAAATGAACAGAACTAAGAGAACAATATCTACAGCAACAGAAATATTGTTTGAAGAACACCTTATATATGGCTACCTCCAGAGGAAGAACTGATGAATTGAAACAAGTAACATATAGTTTTATATATACATTTATCTTTTTTTAAAATAATGCCTTCTCTAATTCAGGAAGAGAAGGGAGTTACCTGGGAATTATAAATGTAACAAACAAACAAACAAATTTAAAATTTAAACAAACAAAAAAACCTAGGAGTTTGTTAACTACCTACTCTGTGCCAGGCACTGTGTTAATCACTCCAGGGGTGTATTGGAGCAAGCTTGTACCACAGTTAGTTAAATTTTCTTTTGAGCATTTCCATGCTGGGAATCCACAAATGTTACAAATCAGGAACTGAATTATTATTTTGTTGAAAGTTTAGATTTAAGAAAATGTTAACAATGCAGATTGAACTTAAAAGCATATGTATACATTTTTTATTTTTCCAGAGAGCCTGGTTTTTAGACATTTATAGTACACCCCCAGCTGCTACCTAAAATCAAATATAAAATGTTGCTTTGAAATTCAATTTTTAATTTAGCCTATTAGAAATGCATTAACTCTCCTAAGATATCCAAATCTTTTGGGGACATTCATTTTCTTAAATAATCTTAAGGATTATGGCAATGACAGACTTTCTCCAAATCCTAAGCAAAATCTATGTTTCCAAAGTTAAGTAGAATCAAAACTCAAGCTATACAACTGCCTGAGATGTTTTAACTTAAGCCTTCCATTTGATCACTGAAATGTGGAAGAGTACAAGCTGCTCATTCAAGGCCATTATATTTAATCTGTTTTAGGCCAAGAAGACCAATCATTTGGCCATATATAAGAAGTATTTTAAGTTATGGGTAAAACCTTCCAAAATAGAGAGTTTGGTGTTGAGCTGGAAATATGACTGTCTTGATTGTCTGACTGAACAGAGTGTAGAAGAAGGAAGAGCCCTGAATCTGGAAGCAGAAGTCCTGCCTCCTTTGCATACTGTCTGACCATTGGGAAAATCACAACTTTTCTGAGCCTTAATGACTGATTCTTATCTATAAAATGGTAATGATAATATTGTTGTTACTGATATAAATATGTTGTTACTGAATGATAATAGTGTTGCGCTATGAAATTGAGATAATGAATGTGAAATTGTTTTATGCATACTCTCCAACCTAATAAATAGTATTTAAGCACCTACTACATGCCAGGCACTGTGCTAGTCACTGAGCATATAATTAAAATAATTTTTTTTGTAGACTGAGATGCAAATATTTATTTTTTTTAATTCTGAATTTATTTAACATTTTTTTTTATGGTTACATGATTCATGTTGTCTCCCTCCTATCTCCCCCCTTCACCTTCCCCACCTCCTGGAGTTGACAAGCAATTCTACTGGGATATATATGAGGAAAAATGATTTCATATGGGCCCATTAATTAAAAAACAAAACAAAACTATAGGTTGCCATTGTTATTTAGTCATTTTAGTAGTGTCCAACTCTTCTGTGACCCTGTGAACCATATTGTACATGGGGTTTTCTTGGCAAAGATATTGGAGTGGTTTGCCATTTCTTTCTCTAGTGGAAACAGAGTTTAGGTGACTTGCCCAGCTAGTGTCTAATGTTAGATGAGTCTTTCTAACTCTAGTCCCAGAACTCTATCCACCAGGGCAATTAGTTGCCTCCTGTAAGTTGCAGAGCAAGTACTAATCTGTATCTGTACTGTCAAGAACACCTGGGTTCAAATCCCATCTTAGTGTCTTACTTGCTGTGTGATTTTGGGCAAGTCATTTAACCTCTGTCTCTCTGTTTCCTCACATGTAAAATGGGGACAATAATAGCATCTATCTCCCGGTGTTGTTATGAGGATCAAATATAAGATAATATTTGCAAAACTTTTAGCACAGTGCCTGGAACATATCAAGTACTTAATAAACCCTTTTGCCTTCTTTCTGTCCTTCCCTTCTCCCTCCTTCCCTTCCTTCCTT
>NW_025366463.1:0-6011 GCF_016433145.1 Gracilinanus agilis | reverse complement strand
CCCTCTCCCTCTCCCTCTATCTGTCTACCTCTGTCTCCCCCCCTGTCTCTCTCCCTTTCTCTCTCTCTCTGTCTCTCTGTCTTCCTCTCCTTCCTCCCTCCTTCTCTGAACAACCTGTGGAGAGAATCTGTGTGCAGGTATATGCATTAGAATGTATAGCCAACATTCTATGCTAAGCCATACCTATGGACCCCCAGGTCTATAAAAGAGTAAGGGAAGGGAGGGCTATCAATATAGCTTTTTTTTTTTTAAATAAACCTTTATAGGTATTAGTTCTAAGGCAGAAGAGTGATAAGGGCTAGGCAATAAGAGTTAAGTGACTTGCCCAGGGTTAAACAACTAGGAAGTCTCTTGAGGTCAAATTTGAACTCAGGACCTGGCACTATATCCAGTGAGCCATCTAGCTACCCCTAACAGCTTTTTTAAAAGATTGCAAAGCATTTTGATCATTATAATCCTTTGCTGTATCAGTGATTCCCAAAGTGGGTGCTACCGCCCCCTGGTGGGTGCTGCAGCAATCCAGGGAAGCGGTGATGGCCACAGGTGCATTTATCTTTCCTATTAATTGCTATTAAAATTTAAAAAAAATTAATTTCCAGGGGGCTAAGTAATATTTTTTTCTGGAAAGGGGGACGGTAGGCCAAAAAAGTTTGGCAACCACTGCGTGTAGATAATACAAATATCCCCATTTTACAGAAGGGGAAACCAATGAAATTCAAGAGGCATTTTACTAAGAGCCTACTATGTGCCCAGGTACCACATGAGATAAAATTGACATTATCCTTCCTCTCAGAGAACTTGCATTCTTTTAAAAGCTTAAGATCCTTGCCTGGGCAACAGGTGATATAGTAGGTAGAGAGCAGGACCTGCAGCTAGGAAGACCTGAATTCAAATTCAGACCCCAGAAGTTACTAGCTGGGTGACTTTGTATGTTATTGAACCACTGTTTGCCTCAGTTTCCTCATCTGTAAAATAGGAATAATAGCAGCACCCGCCTCACAGAAATTATTGTAAGGATGAAATGAGATCCTAATTATAAAGCGTTTAGCACAGTACCTGACCTGCAGTAAGCTCTAAGTAAATATTATTATTCCTTGTCCATGGTCACACAGGTACTGAGTGTCAGAGCTGGGGAATGCATCCACTTCTTATTCCAAAGTCACTGTCTCTCTCCTCTATCTCTCCTCTTATAATGCCTGGTGCTGCCAGATTCCACCTGCTAAACAGATCAGATTTCCTGTCCTGCATTGCTATAATTCCAAAGATAGGCCCCCCCCCATTAGATTAGGGGAGCCTTCTTGCTTCTGAGGCTCCCAGTCAAAGAAGACGAAGAACCTGAGTCATAGGGACTTTTTTCAAATGGGAGTGATAATGTAGAGTTGCCATTTCTAGCCAGGCCTTAAACTGTACGTCTCTCTCATTGACCCATCCCCTCAACGTCCTTTATTTCCTTTGGCCTCAACAGGGTCTTTGGAGGCTAGGGGAATTGTCTGAGATAACTGAGGAAAGGAAGGAAGGACCTGTGGCTCATAGGAAGGGAACTGGGCAGAAAGCTGGAGTTGTGTGATTCTGGGTAAGGCTTTAATCTGGGTGTCTTGGGCATTTTTGCCTCTTGTAGAGACACAGACACCTTGGTGGGATTGCCGAGGCCCATCCATGAAAGTGTGAAGACTCTGAAGCAGGTAACCAAGACTAGCGCACTAGGGTGGGGAGGCTGACTTGTTCATCAGGGATGTCCCAGAATTCTCTGAATGTCTCACTCTGGCCCTTTGGCCCAAGACTGAGGCTTTCTTTGGGGTTTGATTAGCATTGTTCTTTTGAGAGTGAAACAACATGATGAAAATGTTCTTTTTTCCCTTTCTTTCTCCTTCTTCTCTTTTCCCTCCTTTTATCTCCAATCAATTCAATTCAGCAAACACTTATTAGGACCTTATCGTATGCAATGCACCGTGTTATGTGCTGAGAGAGAGAAAAAAATGAAACTTTTCCCACAAGGAATTGGCATTGAACTGGGGGAATATATTCTTTTTTTTTTTAACCCTTAACTTCTGTGTATTGGCTCATAGGTGGAAGATTGGTAAGGGTGGGCAATGGGGGTCCAAGTGACTTGCCCAGGGTCACACAGCTGGGAAGTGTCTGAACTCGGATTTGAACCTAGAACCTCCCGTCTCTAGGCCTGACTCTCAATCCACTGAGCTACCCAGCTGCCCCCAGGGAATATATTCTTTATCAACAATGTGAGGAAGCAGCAGAAAAATCTAATGTATTGATACAAACATAAGTGTCCCGAATGGGGTAAATCTTAGTATTTAAAGATGGAAGAGATGTCAGTATTCAAAACATTTTGCAACTCCCCTTCACCACATGCTAGTGGTGGTAATCTTAATGTCTGTTATTTAAGGAAAATATGTGACTGGATATAGACTCCAGGGCCCTAAAGGAGACTTCATCCCATTGGTGGGGTACTACTGATTTTGGACACTTCCCATTTTACAGATGAGAACTCTGAAGCTCAGAGAAGTTAGTGACTTGTTCAGTGTCACCTAGATTAGGAAGGAATGGAAATGGGCTTAAAAAAACAAGTCTTCTGACGTCTGAATCTAGCACTGATTACACCCTAGTCTTTTTTTATCCTAAACTCTGTTAGAATCACAATTGCACAGGACTAAGCTCTCTCTGGACCATACCTGGAGTAAGATATTCTCTTTGGGACATCACATTTTAGGAAAGTCATTGGCAGGAGCAATCAGAAAAGAGTGACTGAACTGCCTGTGGTGGGGAGACTGGAGATCATTTCATACAAGGATTGGTTGAAGGCACTGGGGATGATTGTTTTATTTATTTTTTATTGATCACTACATCCTACTAACCTCTTCCTTTCAATCAAGTAAAAAGATCGTATCTGAAAAAATAGCTAACTAGTCAACACATATTGGTCCTATCTAGCAATGTACATCTCTCTGCATTTCAAGTTCACCAGGTATTGCAGCTGGGTGGCTTACTGGATTGAGAGCCAGGCCTACAGACTGGAAGTCCTGTGTTTAAATTTGACCTTAGATACTTCCCAGCTGTGTGACCCTGGGCAAGTCATTTAACCCCCATTGCTTATCCTTTACCACTCTTCTGTCTTAGAACTGATGCTTCATATTCTAAGACAAAAGGTAAGGGTTTAAAAAAAAAAGATTACCCAAACCCTCTTCTATATGAAAGCAGGTCTCTTGGGCCGTTGGCACTAGGACAAGTGGACGCTCTACACTTTTCCTATGTTTTGGCTGAGTAGTGCCTGTTTGTGTCCTGAAGCACACCCCAAATAATGAGTATAACTTTGTTCTCCATATCATGGCAAACCTTTTCAGTCTCCCTCCCCTTGTGATCATTTCTGTTTCTCCCCAGCACAAGTATGTCTCCATCTCTGACGTGCAGATCAAGAATGAGGAGGAACTGGAGAAGTGTCCCATGTCCCTGGTGAGACAAGAGGCCTGGTGGTTGTGGGGAAGACAGAAGGAAGGCACAGATGGGGTTCTGGAATTCTGTACAGGCTCATAGCACTGTCAAGAAAGAATGCGGGGGAAGAAAAGACACCCTTATTTGTCCTCAGCCTTTAGGAGCCCTGTTTGCCAAGGCCCTTGAGTTTGCCCTGAGTTCAGAGACGCAAGTTGTTTGGATACCAAGAATTGTGTCTACAGGCCTAGGAGTTCTTCTGCGGGAGGAGAGGACAGGAATAGGATTGGCCATGTGACCTCTCACTCACATCCCTCATCTGACAAAAGTGAGAGCTTCCTATGTGGCAGCAAGTATGGATGGTTGCATATTCTTGGCCAAAGAGAGGAAGGAGAAGACACGTGCTTCTCCAAGTCTTCCCCACTTTTCTTCTCCTATCCTAAAGGTCACTGGGCTGGTCTTTAGGGGCTTATCCTTGTCTCTTCTTCCTCTCTCTTTCCTTTTAGACTCTCCCATTCTGTCCTCCTCTTCTTTTCCCCTTTAGCCAAGTCCTTCTCTCCCTGTTCCCCTGCCTCCCCTCCCTTTAGCTCTGACCTCTTTAAAGAGCTTTGGGGGTTCTATCCTCATCGCTATGTATCATGGTTTTGCCTGAGGCTCTGTGCTGAGTTCCCAAATATCCATCCCATCTCAACCTTCTCTGTGCCTAATGAAGCCTCAGCAGGGCCTTTGGCAGATTGACTGCTGGGCTCAGCATAGGGACGGTCCATTGTTCTCTGCATCTATAAGATCACGAGAAGAATTCTGGGCTACCAGCCAAGGCGATGGGAGCAACACTGGTGCTATTAGAATCCTAGAACTTATCTAATCTACCATTCTTCATTTTACAGTTTGAAAAATGAGGCCTGGAGAGCTTAAGAAGCCTAGACAACTCACAGCTGGTTAGAGACAGCATTGGGATCTGAACACACATTTCTTATCTGCCCCTCAGTTCAGTACTCTTAGCATGAAAACATTCTGCCTCTTAGAAATTAGCCAGAAAGAAACCCCAGGCGAAACGAAAGTGAGTGGTCCAGATATGCTCAGTAATCTTTCTGTTTTCTGGCACAGGGAGAAGAGGAGGTGCAGGAGACCCCGTGTGAAATCCTGTACCAGGCCATGCTGTATAACCTCCCGCAGTATATGGTAGGCTAAACAATGACCCCTCATCCAGGCCCTGGCTTTATTCATGTTATGAGAAGTAGCCAACTGAAGCATTCAGGGCTGACTTTTAATTTAGGTTCTTGCAAAGCTATATCCTGGGCAGCTAGGTGGCCCAGTAGATAGAGTGCCAGGCTTGGAGTCAGGAAGACTGATCTCCGACGTTCAAATCTGGCCTCAGAATCTTACTAGCAGTGTGACTCTCAGCAAGTCACTTAACCCTGCTGGCCTCAGTTTCCTCATCTGTAAAACAAGCTATAGAAGGAAATGGCCAACCACTCTAGTATCTCTGCCAAGAAAACCCCAAATGGGATCACAAAGAGATGAACACAACTGAAAAAAAAACAAAACAGCTGAACAACAAAAGATTAGTACCATTGAGTCCAAAAGACTTCTGAACAGTTGAGTTGGTTCACAGTTATATACCCTCTTATGATCCAGATTTGCTACTCATGCTTTGTTAAGGGGTGGGAGGGAGGGAGGCACAGACAGAACAAATCCTTTAGGCCTCTTTGGGAGGAAGAGAGCTATGGGTATTCTTCCTAGTGGAGGCAGTCCAATCATTTTCTAATGTTTCAGAATCCTACTGTCTGAGCTGGTAGGGACCTTGGGCATCATTTAGTTCAACTTCTTCACTTTGCAGAAGGCTTTGTCCAGGGTCTCACATGCACAACTCGGTTCTTCTGACTCTGAATAGCTTTTCTTCATTTATCCAATGGAGTGCCTCCATGTGTTAAGTAAGCTAATGGTCTTTCTGAACCCTAGACCCTCTTAGACTATTAATCAGGGTGAGGCAGCTGGTCAGAATCCAGGGGAAGGAGGATAGATGGAAATGGGGCTATTGGAGCCATTTTCTTCATCCACCTGATTCTTGTGGCATTGTCCCTGTCTCCCTCAAATCTCCTTTTGTCCTTCATCCTTGAGACTCAAGGATATGAACCTTGGAAATAGGTGGCTCAGTAGATATAGATTGGATCATGGAGACAGGAAGACCTCAGTTCAAATTCTTCCTCAGACACTGACTAGCTATGTGACTCTCAGCTGCACCTTTCTGCCTCACTTTCCTCACCTGGAAAGTGGAAATTAATAATAGCACCTACCTCACAGGTTGTTAAACTTTAACACTATATAAATGCTAGTTATTATTATTATTACTAATTATCCAAATTCCAAATTTCATTATTACCATGAGTGAGTCTATTCTGTTTGAACCTCTGCCCCTTCCAAATACATTCGTTTGTCTTTAGAATACATAAGAAGATAATATCTATAAAATGTAAAATGCCAGCACAATGCATGGCACATAGAAGTCATTTAATAAATGCTGATTGCCTGCCTCTCTCTCTCTCTCTCTCTCTCTCTCTCTCTCTCTC
>NW_025366462.1:0-5189 GCF_016433145.1 Gracilinanus agilis | reverse complement strand
ATATATATATATATATATGTTTTATTATTCTTTTCCCTTGTGTGTGCAATACAGTATTTGAGTTTTCTTTTTTTTCTCTCATCTATTTGTACTTTGAAGCACATGTTACCAATATTAAAGGTTTTTGATTTTGCAATAGGGTAAGTTTAAAATGTCCATTAACCCTAATGTCAATACATACCCAAAAGCTTTAAACTAAACAAACAGTGCTGTTGATTGTTTAAAAATTATGGGACTTTGCTTAATGATTGCATCTGGTTCCAAGAGAAAGGATTAGAAAAAGAGCCACTGCACAGTGCTAAGGAAGCACAAAGTTAACCTGTTTGGTACATAAAAAACTTGCTACCTCCCCAAATGCAGAAAGTGAATGGTTTGGAGAAGGCTCCATAAAGATGCCTGCAGAGAACACACACTGCATCAGAAGATTCAGACTGAACTTTGGGATATGGTGATTTGAATTCTGAAGGGTTGAATTCATTTTTTTGAATGTACACTCTTATGCCAAATGCGACTACCTGCAAATTGTTTTTTTGTGAATATAACAATAATTGGTTTTGTTCTTTCTCTTTTTTATTTCCTTATTATACCCAAATAAATATAATTTCCCTTTAAGAACCTGCAATATTGTATATACCTTTAGTTAAAATCTTTAGAGTTATAAATTGATTATGTTTTAAATGATCCCTTTGGGAGACTAGTCTCCCAAAGGATCACAGGGGAGAATGTATAAATAGAATTTTGTACCCTTGGATTTCATTTCCCAGCATCCCTTTCCCTTCATCCATGTTACATTCTTATGTTTGTATGGATAAAAGTTTCTGTAACTCTACCCTCTCACTCTTCTCTCCCACTCTCATGGTCTTGGAAATCCTCTTCTTTACTAAGGCTATCACTTTCCTTTACTTCAAGTTATTATTTATAAATCTTATAAAACATAATACTAGGAGTATTGGAAATTAATTTTTAATCTTATAAGCCAATCTGGTAGGTGTGAGGTGGTACCTCAGAGTTGTTTTGATTTAGATACCTCTAAGCAGGAGGGATTTAGAAAAGTTTTTCATGTGATTATTGATAGTTTCTATTTCTTCATCTGAGAACTGCCTATTCAAGTCCCTCAACCCTTTATTGATTGGGGGAATGGCTTGATTTTTTGTAAATTTGACTTAGTTCCTTATATATTTGGGAAATTAAATCTTTGTCAGAGAGTTTGTTACTTCCCTTCTAATTTTGTTGTATTGATTTTGTTTGTAGAAAACCTTTTTAATTTAATATAAAGAAAAATATTCATTCAACATTTTGTAATGTTCTCTGTCTTTTGGTTGGTCTTAAATTCTTTCCTTTCCAATAGATCTGACAGGTCTACTATTCTATGTTCATATAATTTACTTATGATTTCCCTCATTATATTTGTCATTTATCCATTTAGAATTTATCTTCATAGATGTTGTTAGATGTTGATCTAAACTAGTCTCTTCCATGCTGTTTTCCAGTTTTCCTAGAAATTTTTGTCAAATAGTGGTTTCTGGTTGCAAAAGATTGGATCTTTGGGTTTATCAAACAATAGTTTGCTGAGGTCATTTACCCAAAGTCTATTCCACTTATCCACCTTCTATCTCTTATCTAGTACGTTTTGAAGATCTCTGCTTTATAGTTTAAGATCTGGTACTCTAGGCCTCCATACTTCACTTTTTTTTCATTCATTCCCTTAATATTCTTAATCTTTTGTTCTTCCAAATGAACTTTGTTATATTTTTTTCTAATTCTATAAAATATTTTGTTAGTTTGATAGGCATAACACTGAATAAGTGAATTAATTTAGTAAGTATTATCATTTTTATTATATTGGCTCATCCTACTCATGAGCAATTAATGTTTTTCCAATTGTTTTGTTCTAGTTTTATTTATATGAAGTGTTTTATAGTTGTGTTCATATTATTTCTGAGTTTGTCTTGGCAAATTGATTACCACTATAAGAAGTTAAATTTAGGTTTTATGATAAATATGAGAATTCTAAAGCAATATTTTGATCACCAATTTAAAAATATTACAGCTTAATTCAAAATGACTTTTAGCAGCTTTGTTTTCAAAGAAGTGGAAAGAGTGAAAATAGAAAAATGTAGATAAAGAGACAGAAAATACTGCCTAGCTACCAATACCCTGAGTTTAATCCTAGTGTCTCCAGACCACAAATGAGAATCGAAAAGCACATCTCACCAGAATCCAAAGTCTGAACTAGAAAGCCAAAATCCAAAGAGACAGGAAATGCTGCAAAATTCATCCAAGAACCATCAGTGCACATGAGGCTAAGGCAGGCAAGAATATCACCAGAACTCATGCTGAAAGGAGTGTCTCACCAAAGCACCAACAAGCAGAAAGGGTCTCCTAATGGAAGAACCAAGTAAGAAATCACTCCACTCAACAGGAAAGAGTCTCCTCCTCCAGTCCAGCTCACAGATGCAGATTGCATGACTGGCTTTTTTGAAGCTGTTTTCTTGCTCCCCCACTTTATGGGAATCAATTGCAGTCTTTCAAATTGCTTAGCACTGTCCAAAGTGGGTCTTCCTGTACCAGTAATCCATATCCCATGTTCTTTCATAGCCCCAAATTTATCCTTCCATTTCTGGATCTCTGAGTCTACATAAGCTTTTTCTAGATCATCAGAATCAATAGATGTTAAATTCATTACATAAATTGGACCTTTCTGAGCAGCTTACTTAGCAGTGATATCAGTTCTGTGAGTTCCTTTAGAGACTGAATCTCGACCACTAGTATGACTCTGACAATGGATTACTGCCAGTTGTTTAGGCTTTTGGATTGCTTCTAACAACTCAGTTATTATTCCTGCATGAGCTTTTGGTTTTCCTGATTCAGTAATAAAACCTGCTTGTTTCCAGATCTTTCCTGTTGCATGGCAAATAGAGAATGCATATCGAGAGTCGGTGTAAATATTTTCCCTTTTACCTTCAGCTAGAAGACAGGCTTGCTTCAGGGTCACTAATTCTGCACCTTGTACACTAAGGTTACTAGGTAATGACCCATGCCAGTGTCTCAAATTCTGTGACAACTGAAGCTCCAGTACATCTGATTCCATTATGTAAATATGATGATCCATCTATCTGTAAATAATACCAAGTCTGGATTTTCAAGTGGAGTGTCTTTTAAAACCATTCTAGGCATATCCACAAGATCTACTACCTCAACACATTCATGCAATGTTTCACCATTCTTAGGCAAATCAGGAAGAAGAGTAGCTGGATTGAGTATGCTACATCTCTTGAACTGGATTTTCTCACTACCCAAGGGAATAATTTCATATTTAGATATTCATTCGTTGGAATATGCTTGAGTATGAAACTTCCTCATTAGTGCCTTTATTTGATGTGAACGATAGACCATTAAAGGACATCCCAAAACTAGATCAGCTGACTTCTGGACTAACACAGCTGCTGTTGCTACTCCCCTTAGATAGGTACTGTACCCACAGCTTATTGGATCTAATTGATAGCAGTAGTATCCAGTTTGACAATAACTTTGTTGTAGAGTCTGTGTCAGCACAACAGAAGCTATGCCTTTTGTTTCGTTGACAAATAGCTGAAAAGGTTTCTCATAGTCTGGGATTCCTAAATCAGGGCTAAATTGTTTTTTCAGCTTATCTAAGGCTAAGCAATGTTCAGGCTTTAGTTTCAGAGATTCTGGTTCTGTACTTCTGAAAAGATCTGTTAAACACTTAGTGATCTCACTATATCCAGAAATCCTTTGTCTATAGAAACCAGTAGTTATAAGAATAGCTCTAAATTGTTTTTTAGTTTTAGGTGCATTCAATTTCTGTATGTTAGCAATTCTCTTTTGAGTGATACTTCTGGAACCCTCTGACAACACAAATCCAAGATATTGTACACAAGGCAAAAACCATTGTAATTTTGCCTTGGAGATTTTATGCTCTTGTTTATATAATTCAATCAAAAGAATCTTGCTATCCCCAAGACACACCGTTGCATTTGGGAATGCTAAAAGAATATCATCCACAAAATGCACCAATTTACTCTCCTTAAACTTAATCGTTTTTAGATCTTGATTCAGAATTTGAGAAAACTGGCTGGGTGAGTCTGTATACTTCTGTGGAAGACAAGTCCAGGTCCCCTGGGTTTTCTCCCAAGTGAAAAACAAAGATCTTTTGAGAATCCTCCTGGATCATTATAGAGAAAAATGCAAAGTATAAATCTACCACAGTGAAACATCTAGCCTGACTTGGAATGGAAGGAAGTATAGCAGCTTGACTTGGAACAACCGGATGAGTGTTGATGACATAATCATTTATAACTCTTAGATCTTGATCAAATTTTGGCTTCTTTATAGGCAAAATTTGTGTATTAAACTCAGAAAAGCATGGTATATAATTATCCCTTGTTGGATCAGGGACTCAATAATTTGTCTTATATCATCTACTGCTTCCTTAGTCAAGGAATATTGAGGGACACAAGGAACTGGTCCTTCCTTTGGCCTCACCCTGACTGGAGTAGCTGATTTTAACAACCTTATATCTGTGGATGATTTTGACCACAAATATTTAGGTATATCCTCAAGTATTGAATAGATAGTACCTAAGTCATGCACTGTACTATTGGAATCTAAGAAAAACAATGTAAAGGCCTTCAAAGATTCCTCTGGGGAATGTAAAGAAATATCACCAGATTCTGTACATTGGATAGTAGCCCTTAATTTATATGGCAAAGTCCTTCCTAAAAGATTCATTGGACGTCCTTGCATATAAAAGAAAGCTCCATGGAAAGAAGTCCAAAGGTTATCATTTTTGGTTGTAAATTATCTACTTTCTGGGTTATGCTTGCAGCACCAACCACATCCATTGTACCAACAGCTCTACAATTCTCAGAAAACTTTGCAAAACTGATTTACTCACTCCTGTATCCACGAGAAGGTCATAGATTTGGTCTCCAATAGTTACAGACACATGGTTCCATACTATTTGGAGATTTGGAGAAAGTTTCCAACATAGAAGCTAAAACAGTAACATCAGAATAAAACTAAGGCCAAGGAATTTGGAACAATGGTTAATGGAGAGAGATAATTTAGAACTCAAAACTTAAGTAAAAAGGTGCTAAATTTTAAATTTAAATTTAAAAAGGTTATAAATTTTTCCTGCCTCCTTTTGGAGATATATATATATATAT
>NW_025366461.1:0-4577 GCF_016433145.1 Gracilinanus agilis | reverse complement strand
GAGAGAGAGAGAGAGAGAGAGAGAGAGAGAGAGAACAGTGAGATATCAAGAGATCCAGAGAGGCAGAGAGAGAAAGAGAAAGTGAAAATGAAAGACAGAGAGACAGAGACAGAGACAGAGACAGAGGGACACAGAGAGAAGGAAAGCAAAGCAGAGTTTAAGCACCACCTGGGCCTCTAAAAGAGTTCAGAATACGCCCATCGCCAAAGCAGATGTGCCAGACTTTTTCATAAATTCTTAAAAATCATACTTGCACTTCCTGCTTGTTACACTAAATTGTGTCTTCTGTCCTACCTGTGGCTCTAAAATGCAAATCCAGGTTTGGCAGGCTATGAATCTCTTTACCTGCTGGTTTAAGGTCTTCAATTCAGAATCCATGTCATCCTTTCTGCTATGATTTGTTTCCACATTCTTCTGCTCCCTGGTAATGCCAAAAGATCCTGTTCCATGCAAAACAGAAACACATGTATGTGACATCATGCCTCAAAGATATGTCAGTTTAGAAGCACATTTCCTTGTGAAAATGTGTCTCTTATAAAGTGTGGGTGACATCATAGTTCACTTCATTTTCCAGGAAGATCTTAGATCAACTCTTTTCTCTATTACTTATGGCTTGTGTTATCCTAAAAAGTCACTTACCCTCTCAGTTCCCTAGCCCAGTGATGGGCAACTTTTTAAAGAGGGGGCCAAAGGAAAGGAAATGCTCATCTGTCAGTCTGTCTCTAAGGCAACTCTTTCGGAGTTTCATTTTCTTGTATCCTACTCATTGTATTTGTTGGATTAGGAATAATGTTGCACTGCAGGATAGAACATTTCAGGGGGTTGCATCTGGCCTGCAGGCCATAGTTTGCCCATCACTGCCCTAGACAAATCTCTTAGAATATAAGTGGCAGAAAGAGTTCCACAATTCTGGTTGATATTCCTAGGCTTAGAAAGTCCTGTGACAAGAAGTATGTGCAGTTTCCCTTTAGCATTCCTTCCCAACATTTCTGCTCCCCTCCAAAAACAAAACAATAAGAAGAAAATCAAGTTAAGTTGATAAAGTTTAAGTGGAATGAAGGTCACATAGATATAATAGGCAACCTTTGTGTGAGGAGATCTTTGACATTCAATTTAGCAAGGCTTGTCTTTGGATAACAGTCATACAATCCATTGATGCCCAAGGAAGGAAGCAAGGAAGGAAAGAATGAAGGAATGAAGGAAGGCAGGAAGAAAGGGGAAGGGAAGGGAAGGGAAGGGGAGGAAGGGAGGAAGGAAAGAAGGAAGGAAGGAAGGAAGGAAAGAAGGAAGAAAGGAAGGAAGGAAGGAAGGAAGAAAGGAAGGAAGGAAGGAAGGAAGGAAAAAAGACTATAGATAGGACATAGTTTTGAAGTTTGGGGAAAATCATGCACAGGACAGGGAGGAGGGATGAAACAATAAGTGATATATTTCTAAGATCTTAAGACTCCCAGAGTATGGTGTTCTGAGGTCCATAATGAAACTGTGAGTGACTTTTTATCACTCCAGAAGCACTATGATCATTTATTTAAATGCATTTCCTGGAGTGTTTATCTTCTATTATAAAATAAGTTCATAAATAAAAAAGAGAACTATCAGATACTCTACATTTACTGAATACAACTGATATGACTTTGATGACATTCAACTGAGAAAGCTCCAGTTCAAAATGGAATTTGAGAATCTTAGGATAATTTTAATTAAAATTCAGAAGAATTCAATGGGTTCTACCATTACTCTATCACCCTTAGAGTTTTAGGTTCACTTTCCAGGTCACTAGGGATAAGAAGGAGGCCAGATTCCTCCAAATCTTTATTTGTACACTTCTCTTAAGGACAGGCTGGTTTATAATAACACCATGCAATATAAGGCAGTGCCAAATGAGAAAGCACAGTGCTCCAAAAGGAGGCAATATCAGAGGTCACGGCTGTGATACATTGAAATAACTGTATAATAAAGTAAATGCAAATTTAACTTTCATTCTTTGTGATTGGATTCATAGCTTCTGATCCCTGATTGCATATCCCCTTTCCCCTCAAGAACTACATTCACGTTAAGTCAGAATTCTAGAAATTATTTTGTTCTTATTGATATTAAGGATTCTCATGGACAATATTGACAGTGATGATAATGATGAATGTCATGCCAGTTAAAATGTAGTTCAATAAAACTTGAGGATTTCTGCTATGAGTCGCCATTTTCCAAAATGGCCCAAGGTATTGTTGTTGTCAACTGCTTCAATAATATGGACTAATAACAGAACAAAGGCTAGCCCAGAGAACAGATAATATCTGCTGAGTTTCAAAGGTAAACTAATACAGAGTCAATAAGATGAAGAGATCTTTTACTAATTTATTTTTACATCCGAGTGCCTAGCACAGTGCCAGGTACAGAGTAGTTATTTAATAAATGTTGACTGACTTACCTTCTGACAAACAGCTAAGTGGCACAGTAAATAGGATCTAATGTCAAGAAAACTTGAGTTCAAATCTAGCCCTAGACATTTCCTAGCTTGTGATTCTGAATAAGTTGCTTAATTTCTGTCTGCCTTCGTTCCTGCGTCTTGAAAATGGGATAATAATAACACCTACCTCCTAGGGTTGTTGTAAGGATCAAATGAGATAATAATTTCAAAGTGCTTAGATAGTGCCTGGCACATGATAGGTATTATATAAAAGTTAATTATTACTATTTATTTGGAAAACTATTCGCAAATAAAAAAAGATAGATATCTAGCTTCTGAATTTTCAGTGGAAGAAGCCCATTTTGCACGTTAGAGAGAGGGTCATGAGAGCCCACTAGTCGGTTATATCATTTGTGGGAGAATAGTAACATATAGGTAGGCAATGTAGGTGCAGCCATGCAGCTCAGTGGATAGAGTGCCAAGCTTAAAGTCAGGGAGACTCTGCTTCCTGAGTTCACGTCTGCCCTCAGACATTTGCACTTACTAGTTGTATAACCTTGGGTCAGCCACTTAACCCTGCTTGCCTCAGTTTCCTCATCTGTAAAATGAGCTGGATTAGGAAATGGCAAACCCCTCTAGTATCTTTGCCAAGAAAATCCCAAATGGGGCCACAAAGTCAGATGTGACTGAAATTATTGAACAACAACAAGGCAATGTAAAGTAGACTTGCAGTGCTTAGTATAGGAGAGGGCTAAGAGCTCTCGAAACGTAAGGGCTAAGAGGCCACCAAAAACATTGCTTTTTTTCTTTAAAGAGATGTCCCACCTACATCTCAGGTAGATTTTTTTTAAAGCCATATTATCAAATTGACCCCATTTACACAGCATAGTGGATAGAATATTGTCTTCACAGTCAGTTCAGATCTTTCCTTGAATACTAACTACTCCTGTGACTTCAGGCAAGCCTTTCCCAGCTTACTTTTCCTCATCTATAAAATGGGCCTGATAATAGCTACTTCACAGGGTTATCATGAGGGCCAAAAGATAGAATATAAATGAAATGATTTGCAAACCTTAATGTACTAAGTAAATTTAGCTATTTTTATTATTAACATTGTGAAACAGGACAAAGCCCTTCAGAATAATGCCGCCAGAAGCCATCTATCACCAGCTCCAACATTTTGATAACATTTGGGGCAAAACAAAAACAAAAACAAGCCTTTTGGGGAAGTATTTTTCTAATACTGTGTGCTCTGAAACTCTCAGTTCCTCTCTCTCCCATAGTCTGCCTCTGTTTGTATTTTCAGATGCATACCAATGGGAGTCTCCGAGCACAGAAAAGGTAGGCTAAGATGGGTATAAACCACTTTCCTATTTCCTAGCTGACAGTGGTGTTTCTCCTGTTAGCAGCAGCATCAGGGGCAGCTTTGGTGGTGACCACATTGTCCTCAGAGAAAAATTGATGATGGTTGTCATTGTGTCCCCAGTGCTTTGCCCACGAGAGGTATTTGGTTAATTGTTTTCCTTCTTACTCAAAGTGGACCAAAATGACGTCCTTGAATGATATCTTTTGAGTTGAGAATAAATAGGATTTAAGTGAGGAAGAATTGCCCAAAGCCATCAGCCTCACTCTCTTCCAGAATGGAATGCAGTAGATGAACTTGGTGTCTTTGATGTCTGATCATTGCTGCCCCTTGCTCCCCTTTGGGAACTTCAGGAACAGCAAAACTAAATGATCTATACCATATTTTATCTAATTTTTAAAGATATACTCTGTTTACCTCAGTTTCCTCATCTATAAAATGAGCTGCAGAAGGAAATGGTAAACCATTCCAGTACCTTTACCAAGAAAACCTCAAATAGGGTCAAGGAGATTCATGCAAGACTGAAAACAACTGAACAACAGCCTAACGTACAGCTTCTGACCTAATCCCTTCTCAATCAACTTTGTGGGTTCCTCATTACCTTCAAAATCAGATACAAAATAATATATTCAGCTTTTAGATTTCTTCCTAATTCTACACTTCACTCTCCCCCTAATTTAATGACACTGGGCTTCTTTCTGGACTTTGTATAAGGTACTCCATCTCCTGACTGGCCTTTCCCTTATAAATTTTTAATGTTATATAAATAATATTAATGATATATATATCATAATGTTTTATATATATATAAAT
>NW_025366460.1:0-7709 GCF_016433145.1 Gracilinanus agilis | reverse complement strand
AGAGAGAGGGAGGGAGGGAGAGAGAGAGAGAGAGAGAGAGAGAGAGAAAGAGAGAGAGAGAGAGAGAACTCTGCCAGCTGCCTTAAGTCACCATAGGGGCCACCTTTCTTTCCATATTGAGGTCTACAACAGTTCTTTCCCTGCTTGTCATCAGGAAGAGTTTTTAGGGGTAGCTGGGTAGCTCAGTGGATTGAGAGCCAGGCCTAGAGACGAGAGGTCCTAGGTTCAAAGCCGACCTCAGACACTTCCCAGCTGTGTGACCCTGGGCAAGTCACTTGACCCCCATTGCCCACCCTTACCACTCTTCCATCTGGGAGCCAATACACAGAAGTTAAGGGTTAAAAAAAAAGGAAGAGAGTTTTTGTCTATTCCTGCTTTCTATACACACACTCACTTTGACTCAGCAGCCAATTAAAAATCTTTTCCTTTACCACAAAATAAACATACTAGAAAGAATCACATATTTGTAAAAGCTTGTGGAGAATAGGATCCTCTATACACATATGGCTCCTGAAGATTTCACCTGGGTTAATAACAAACAGAGCACAAAGTACGTGCTCAAAGATTGGGCCCATATTGATCAATCTCCAAAGCCATTCCATGTCTTTAATGGAATTTCAGATCAAGAGGTAAGAGTGTGAAGAAAAAAATAGATACCCAACCATGATACAGACCCAAATTCTACAACCTATGTAGTAGTACATCCTTTCTTCTCTGTCTCTCTTCTCCCAGTTCACAGAGGCCAAGGGAACAATGTCTTTCTTCATAGTTCCTTCTTTCAAAGAATGGCCCAGTAGAAGCTTAGGGAAGACTCAAGCTATTCATTCTACCTGCTGTCCTGGGTGAACCACAGGGGCCCCTTCTACCTCTTCACCAATGGTTTCCTTTTTTAGTTTAAAAATATACATAAGCAGTTTGGAATAAAGGAGAAAAAACCAAAAGACCACATAGATCTAGAGCTAGAAGGGACTTTAGATGTCATTTTGAAGACAGTTAATGAAAAAATGTGATTTGCTGGACTACATATTTGTTAGGAGGTTTCCTTTCATTGCTGTTTAATTGGGACAGTAAGAGGAGGGAAGGGAGAGAAAATAAACATTAATGGGGAAATTTTTAAATAAAATCTTAAAAAGATTTGATATAAGGACAATTTTTCTCCTCCCCCACAACCCTCCAAGTATATCATCATTTATTAATAGGCCATGTGATCCATTGATAAAGTATTATTCAATTGTGTGGCCTCTGCACAGAAAGACACCAAATGGCACCCTCACGCTATTTTTCATACCAAGGATATGTGAGGCCAAACTTTCTAACAACTGGAACTATCCAAAAGTAGAATGTGATATTTCATGAGGTGATAAGTTCCCATTCCCTGGAAGACTTCAAACAAAGGCTAGATGACCCTTGTGAGGTAGGTTATAGAAAGGATTCTTATTTAGATATGGGTTAGACTCAATGGCCTCTAAGGGCCTTTCAAGCTATTAGATACTCTGATTATTAAAATATCAAAGACTCCCTATAAAGTTGGTGTAGTAGAGAGAGCACTGGACCTGAAATCAGGAAGAACTGAGTTTAAAGTCACCCTCAGATACTTCCTAGCTGTATAAATAACTCTAAGCTAACACTGAATATGTACAAGCTGTATAACTCTGCCTGCCTCAATTTCATCATATGTAAAATGGGGATAATAGCTCCTACTTCGTAAGTGTGGTTATGAGGATAAAATAAGATATGTGTAAAGTACTTTATGAACCTTAAAGTACTAAATAAATGGTAACTACTATCATTCTATGTACCTTCCCCTAAGAGAATTATATTTCAGAAAACTAAAGTCTATAATCCCCAAATCCCATTTCAGATAGATACTATGAATACTAAGAATCTTGTAAGATCAGATACTTAAGACAGTTGAAACTTCTGTATGTAGAAAAGCCAGGGGAGGCTAGAAACATCATTAATTGCACTTTCTCAGGTGAGTTGTCCTACTGATTAATCAAAACACAAATGATGACAAAGACAATTGCTTTTTCCATCTGTAGTGCATTTGGTAAAATGTAGTTCTTAGATATAATGTTATCAATCTCTTAACCAAGGGCTGCTAACTTAAAAATGTATGAATATAGACCCATGGATAGACTTTAGGGAATCTGTGAACTTTGAGTTAGGCAGCTACAAAATGCAGAGGATAGAATGGCAGCCTGGAGTCAGCAAGCTTTATCTTTCTGAGTTCAAATCTGGCCTCAGACACTTACTAGCCATGTGACCCTGGACAAGTCACTTAACTCTGCCTCAGTTCCTCACATGTAAAATGAACTGGAGAAGGAAATGACAAACCACTCCAGTATCTTTGCCAAGAAAACTCCAAATAGGGTCACAAAGAATCAGACGTAACTGAAATAATTGAACAACAAACAATAACAGCAACAAATGAACTTGAGTGGGAAGAAATATTATACCTTGATTTTTCACCTACCTTTTGTTTCCTTTGGAATTTCTATATATTTCATTTAAAACCATTATTCTGCGAAGTGGTACATATGCTTCACCAGTCTGACAGAGGTCCATAACACCCACAAAAAAAGTTAAGAAAATTACCCTCTCCTAATCAGTGAATATACTTCAAACTTAGCCATGGTTCAAGTGCTCTTGATGCCCTACAAATACACTGATTTAATTAATTTTAGTGGACTGCAAGCTCTATCTGAGTCAGTACTCAAAAATAAGTCCGTATGAGTCAGTATTCAAAAAATCTTGGGCCATAATTATGTAGAGAACTAAGTCAAATTTATAAATACAAAAGTCATTCTTTAATTGATAAATAGTAAAAGGATAGTAACAGACAATTTTCAGAAGAAATCAAAACCATTTGTAGTCGTGAAAAAATTCTCTATGTCACTCTTGATTAGAGAAATGAAAATGAAGACAACTCTGAGGTACCACCTCACACCTATCAGATTGGCTACTCTGACAGAAAAGGAAAATGAGAAATGTTAGAGGGGATGCAGAAAAACTGGGACACTAATGCACTACTGGTAGAGTTGCAATCTGATCCAATAGTTCTGGAGAACAATCTGCTCAAAGGATTATAATTGGACAAACCCTTTAATTCATTAATATTATTACTGTATACTGAAGAGATAAAAAAGAGTAAGGGCCTATTTGTCAAAAAATATTTATTGTAACTCTTTTTGTGGTAACAAAGAATTGGAAATTAAGAAGTTGTCCATCAGTTGGGGAATGGCTGAATAAGTTGTGGTCTACAAAAGTGATGCTATAAGAATTGATAAGCAAGATGATTTCAGAAAAATCTGGAAAGATATACATGAACTGATTCAAAATAAAGTGAGCAAAAAAAAAGTACATTGTACACAGGGACAGAAATACTTACTTCTTGATGAACAATTGTGAGTGACCTAGTTATTCCCAGCAATGCAGTGATCCAATTCCAGAGGCTTATGTTGAAAACTGTCATGTGCCTTCCAAGAAAGAACTGATGGAGTCAGAATGCAGACTAAAACATACTATATTTCATTTTCTTTCTTCTTTATCTTCCATAAAATGTTAAATATGGAAATATATTTTATGTGATTACATATATAAAATCTAAATAAAATTGTTTACCATCTCAAGGAGTGAGGAGAGCAGAAAGGGAGGAAGAGAGGAAAGGAGGGTCAGAAGAAGGGAGAGAATTTGAAACTCAATTTTTAAAATTAATGTTAAAAATTATTTTTACATGTAATAGGGGGAAAATAAAATATAATTTTTTTAAAATCTTGAACCATATTTAGAGATACCTGGCCTCCCTGGAGAAGCAGGAAATAATCTTTGTTTACCTTGCCCAGGTGATACTATATCTGGAGTATTGTATATAGTTCTGGACACCACAGTTTAAGTAAAATAAAGTGCAGAATATTCAGAGATGAACAATCAGAATAGTCATAAGATTGTTGATCTAGAAGTGAGAACTTCTTCAGAGTCCATCTAGTCCAATTCCCTAATTTTCCAGATGAGGAAACTGAGGCTAGGAATATTAAGTGTCTTGGCCAAGATCTCAGGGATAATAAACATCTAAGGCAGCATGTGAGAGTCAATGCTCTTTCCACAGCTCTTGAGTCTGGGTCATATGACAATTGTGGATGTTTAACCTAGAGAAGAAAACTATCTTCAGGTATGTGAAGTGGATGGGCCATGTGGAAAAGGGATTCAATTTGTTCTATTTGGTCCCTGAGAGAGAACTGTAAGCAATGAGTGGAAGTTGCAAAAAGGCAAATCTAAGCTTGATATAAAGCCTAGGCTAGGCTATCCAAAATGAGAGTAGCTTATGGGGAACTGATGGGTTCTTCTTCATTGATGGTCTTCAGAAAAAAGGTTGGATGGTGTAATGCAGGGTTGCTAACAGAAGCCTTTTGCTTTGCAAATTCAACTGTAAGCAGCCCTGGCAGTTAGGGGTTTTAGAATGTTCAGAAAGGCAATTGGAGCCTGAGGCTATAAATAGTGCTGAAGTTCCAACTGAGGGGCTTTTGCCTTTTGGCTTCAGCATTGGCCTGTGCTGATAATGTCTTTGAGGACATTTTGTACCTAGCTTGATTTCTCTGGACCTCTCCCTGATCTCTCCATTCACACCCCCATTATTTCCCCTGAATTTCCCCATTGGGCCCTGGGAGGAAGGGTGGTTTTGGTGGTTGGACATTGTGGGTTTAGCTTCTGTAGACAAGTAGGACATCCTTAAAACAAGCCATCCTTATTTAGTGATTTGATAAATACTTTTACTTCAGGACAGTGAAATCTTCCTGACTGGGAGAGCAGGCCTCTCTCAGTCTGATGCTCTCCTGTGATTCTTCCCCCAGCCTCAGCTTTCTCCCTAGCAACAGTTATAAAAACCTAAAACCTCTTTCCCTCTGATTGTCCCTGACATTAATAAATCCCCTTTGTTACCTATACAAAGGTTCTGGTGAATCATTGTATTGAAGATTAAGGCAAGGCTGAAGAAGGAAGGATTACTTTCTTTTATTTTCTTGAGGGAAACCTAGGCATCCATCTTGGGCAGGAAGTACCCAGCTGAGACTTCCTGCAGTCATCAATTACACTGACAGGGAGGAGCCTTTGACTCCTCCCTCAAAGGGACCTAGAAATTAACAAGAGAAAACCCTAGCTTTGATCTAAACATTTCTGACTGGCCCCAATTCCTTTTGTATCATAGAGATACTTTCCCTGCCTAAAGAACCCAGCTTATTTCCTCCCAGTACACTCTGTCTCTAGCCTCAGTGATAAGCCTGTTTGAGCAGCCCTCCTGTATATTCCCATCCATTCCCTTACCTTCCTATATACCTACCTCATTCATCCCTACACTCAGCTATCCCCTTCATTCCTCATTCCTCCTATCACCTATATCACCTTTATCCCTCCTCACTACCAAAGATTACCAACTTCTTTATAACAATGGCCACTTGTCATATATGTTGCAAAGGGATTCTTTTTTTGAGTCTGGATTGGACTAGATGTGGACCAAGGTTCCTTCTAACTCTTAGGTTCTATGATGTTATAATCTTTTTTTATTATTTGAATTTTTATTTAATTAATTAATTTTGAACATTTTTCTATGGTTACATGATTCATGTTCTTTCCCTCCCCTTCTCCCACCCCTTCCCATAGCCAACGGGCAATTCCACTGGGTTTTACATGTGTCATTGATCAAGACCGATTTCCATATTATTAATATTTGCATTAGGGTGATCTCTTAGAGTCTACATCCTCAATCATATCCCCATTGACCCATGTGATCGAGCAGTTATTTTTCTTCTGTGCTGCTACTCCCACAGTTCTTTCTCTGGATGTGGATAGTTTTCTTTCTCATAGGTCTCTCAGAATTGTCCTGGATCATTGCATTGCTGCTAGTAGAAAAGATTATTACATGTGATTGTACCACAGTGTATCCGTCTCTATGTATAATGTTCTCTTGGTTCCGCTCCTGTCACTCTGCATCAATTCCTGGAGATAATTACAGTTCACATGGCATTCCTCCAATTCATTATTCCTTTGAGCACAATAGTATTCCATCACCAACAGATACCACAATTTGTGTATAATTCTTTCTTAAAGTAAAGGAGCAGAGCAGTCACAATATGGCTCTGGAACCCATGACATTCTCCCTGTCTGTTTATTTTCTCTCATGTGTCCACTTTCCAGTGCTATTCCCTATGGCTCTCCCTTCTAAAATCTCCCTTCTATCCTAATAAGGGGTTAGAAACATACAAAAAAAACTATAAGTATTAAACTACTGTTCATAATGCACAATACATAAATTTTATTTCAGTGTCTAGTAATACCATTTGCAAGTGTAAGCTATGAGATTTAAATGGACTTTTCTTGTTATTTAATTATTTTTTAGTCATGTTTAGCTCCGTGACCCCATTTGGGATTTTCTTAGCTAATATTCCAGAGTGATTGGCCATTTTCTTCTCCAGCTCATTTTATAAATAGGAAATTAAAGCAAACAGTTAAGTGACTTGTCCAAGGTCACACAACTGGTAAGTGTCTGAGGCTAGATGTGAACTCAGGAAAATGAGTCTTCCTGACTCCAGGCCTGGCACTCTATCCACTTACACCATTTAGTTGCCCAAATGAAAACTATAAAGCATTGAAAATATAGTTTTATTTCCAATTAAAATTAGACTATGGGGTTGAGTACCATCATTTTTGATTACTAGTTTTGGTCAAAAACTAAATGATTTTTCTGATCCTTTCTCACTCTACAAATCTGGAAAAATAAAACCATTATCTCTTTCAGAGGCTTGTCATTTTGTTTGCTTCCTTTTAATAGAGAGCTGAATGATTTTTAAAAATCTCTATGCATGTGGGTTGTATGAATATTTTATTGATAAGAATGGTGCTATATATAACATGGAATTTTAAAACAGTAATACAAAGCCCATCTCAAAATCAGCCTATGTAATTTTATTCACACAAAAGTGCATTCATTGTCACCAATCAATTTTGTGATCTGTGATGTTGTAATCAGTAGAAATACTGATATTTAACATGACTGTGGGGTACATTAGGGAATATCTCAATTCTAACTCCAGGTTTACACCCCAGATGGTGGATCTCAGCTTCATCTGCAGCAGTTTCAAAAAAAAAGAATGTATTTTCACAGATACCAGAGGAATCAAATATTCTACATTGTAGCTATATAGAAAGTTCAGGTTGTTTGACCCCACCAGCTTACTAGTTCATGGATGGTACTCAATTAAAATGGACAAACAAAAAAAAAGTTTTGACAGGAATATTAGGCAAACATCATCCTTGAATCAAAAAAAAAAAAACTGAAGAACTGCATTTGGATGATAAGACTACCTACTTGTTGGATGCGAGGGATCAATTCTTGCCCTGCCTGCTACCCTTTTAATGTATATTTTCTGGGAAGAAGAAATCAGTTGATAAAAGAAAAGAGAAGAATGGGAAAAAAGACAAAAATTATAAAAAAATGAAAGGGAAAATGAAATGAAAGAGAAAATAATAGTATAGACAAATAAGAGAGAAGGTGAGAGAGAAGAGAGAGGGGGGGGGTAGGGCAGGGCACTAAACTAAATTCTAGGGATATAAATACAAGACAGTCTAATTAATGGAAGCCAGTACATAAAGGGAAACAGAAAAGGGAGAGGAGAGAAGAGAGAGAGAGAGAGAGAGAGAGAGAGAGAGAGAGAGAG
>NW_025366459.1:0-12319 GCF_016433145.1 Gracilinanus agilis | reverse complement strand
GAGCTATAGGTGAGTGTGGAGGGGGTGGGGGTGGGGCGGTTGCTCAGCCCGCGATTTAGTGAGAGCCCTTTTTAGCTTGGAAATGTCTCGATTCCACGTACCTTCCACGCTGTGCCCTGTTGTGGGGTTCCTCCGTTCGTCTGGACTTGTTTTTATGTCCCCTTGAGGAGTTTTGTGTGTTTCGGTCAGGAGAGGTTTAGAGCTGCTTCTTACTCTGCCGCCATCTTAACCCGGAAGCCTATCATGCTTTTTTTATTCTGCATCTCTTAGGTGCGTCGATTTAGAGATCAATGGGATGGTCCTTAGAGGTGATCTTTAATAAAACACCCTTGTTTTCAAAATGAGGTCATTAAGCAGCACCAAGTTATAGGGGCAGTAAGCAGCAGAACTGGGATTGAGCTCCCCAATTCCAGATTCAGCACTCTTTCCACTGCACAAATGTATCTTCCATGCCACCACTAACCAGCTTTGAAGGGAAGGGACAAGAGGGACTGCTATAGTTCCTCCTCGGCCCTTCAGACCGGCAGCAGCCGCCGCCTCGGCCGTTTCCTCCGGAAGTCCGCGCTCACCTGCCCAGCGGCCGCCGCCGCCGCCACCGCCGCCGCCTGTGCAGCCATTTTTATTTTTTTTAAACCCTTAACTTCTTTGTATTGGCTCATAGATGGAAGAGTGATAAGTGTATAATAAACCCAAAGAGCCCAACTTTTGGGACATGAATCCACTATTTGACAAAAATTGCTGGGAAAATTGGAAAACAATATGGGAGAGATTAGGTTTAGATCAACATCTCACACCCTACACCAAAATAAATTCAGAATGGGTGAAAGACTTGAATATAGAGAAGGAAATTGTAATTAGGTGAACACAGAATAGTATACTTGTCAGATCTCTGGGAAAGGAAAGATTTTAAAACCAGGCAAGAGTTAGAGAAAATTACAAAATGTAAAATAAATAATTTTGATTATATTAAATTAAAAAGTTTTTGTACCAACAAAAACAATGCAACCAAAATCAGAAGGGAAACAATAAACTGGGAAAAAAATCTTTATAACAAAAATTTCTGACAGAGGTCTAATTTCTCAAATATACAAGGAGCTAAATCAATTGTATAAAAAAATCAAGCTATTCCCCAATTGATAAATGGGCAAGGGACATGAATAGGCAATTTTCAGATAAAGAAATCAAAAGTATCAATAAGCACATGAGAAAGTTTTCTAAATCTCTAATAATTAGATAAATGCAAATCAAAAGAAATCTGAGGTATCACCTCACACCCAGAAGATTGGCAAAAATGATAGCAGGGTAGAGTAATGAATGTTGGAGGGGATGTGGCCAAATTGGGACATTAATGCACTCTTGGTGGAGTTGTAAACTGATCCAACCATTCTGGAGGGCAATTTTGAACTATGCTCAAAGGGCTATAAAAGAATGCCTGCCCTTTGATGCAGCCATACCATTGCTGGGATTGTACCCTAAAGTGATCGTAGATAAACAGACTTGCACAAAAATATTTATAGCAACGCTCTTTGTGGTGGCAAAAACCTGGAAAGCAAGGATATGCCCTTCACTTAGGGAATTGCTAAACAAATTGTGGTATATGTTGGTGATAGAATACTATTGTGCTCAAAGGAATAATAAACTGAAGGAATTCCATGTGAACTGGAAAGACCTCCAGGAATTGATGCAGAGTGAAAGGAGAAGAGCCAGAAGAACATTGTACACAGAGATTGATACACTGTGGTAAAATCGAATGTAATGGACGTCTGTACTACTAGCAATGCAATGACCCAAGACAATTCTGAGGGATTTATGGAAAAGAATGCTACCCACATTCAGAGGAGGAACTACAGGAGTGGAAACACAGAAGAAAAACAACTGCTTGAACACTTGGGTTGATGAGGATATGATTGGGGATGTAGACCTGAAAAGACCACACCAATGTAACTATCAATAATATGTAAATAAGTCTTGACTACAGTGGGGGTGGGAGGGTGGGGTTGAGGGGGTGGTGAAGGGTAAAGTAAAAACATGAATCATGTAACCATGGAAAATTTTTCTAAAAATAAAAAATTATTTTAAAAAATTTTGAGTCTATATCTGGGGCTAGAATTTAATCAGCCCCTGACCTGATCAAGGTCTGACTGAGATCAAAAGCTTACACCTAAGCTATCAGCATCTCAAAGTTCAGTTCAATCATCATGGCGAGGGGATTCTCAGAGCTCTCAGACCTCAGACCATCTAGTAAACTAATAACAAGCAGGAAAAAGCATCAAAAATAGCATCAAGGAAGGACTGAAGTTTAAAGGTACCCCAACTTCTCAAAAAAAATAGAGCATATCTATAATTAGATAAGAAATGAGCAAACAACCAAAAAAAAAGCACCTAACTCTCCAGCAAAACTGAGTATATTCTTTCAGGGGAGAAATGATCATTCAATAAGATAAAAGATTTCCAAGCATTCCTGAAGAATAAGCCAAACAGTAACAAAAATTGTGAAGGCCAAATATAGACAAAAGAGAATCCCATAAAAGTAAATAAAAAAGAGAAAATTTAAGGGACTCATTAAGGTAAAAATGTTTATATTTCTACATGGATAGAGGATTTATATAATTCTCAAAAATTACTCTCAGTAGTAGAGAGGATAGCAGAAATTTACTCAGAAAGAGGTTGGAAAAGTAAGTGGATTATGATATGATGTATATGTAAATGTGATGAAATGGAATGATATGTATGTGTGATATAATATGTATGCATATGAATGACATGTAAAAATCAAAGTAGGGCTGAAAGAGAGGGTTGCTCTGAGAGAAAAGGGAAGGAAGAGATAGAATGGGGTAAATTATATAACATAAAGAGGTGAGAAAAATCAATACAGTGAGAGGAGGATAAGGGTGGTGCCAGGCAATGCTTAAACTTTACTCTCATAACTGACTCAGAGAGGAAAAAACAAGTGTACTCAGTGGGTTGTAGAATTCTATCACTCTACAGAGAAGTAGAAGGAGAACATGAGAAGGAAAGAGAGAGATAACTGGAGGGAGTAACAAAATGTAAAATACTGGTGAGGAGGAACAGAGTGAAAGGGAATAGAGCAGGATCAAAAAGGGAATAAATACTATGGAAGGCAATACATACTTAGTAATCATAACACTATTGTGCTGAAAGTAATAAACTGGAGAAATTCTATGTGAACTGAAAAGACCTCTAGGAATTGATGCAGATCAAAAGGAGCAGAACCAGGAGAACTTTCTATACAGAGAATAATAAAATTATGGCACAATTGAATGTGAGAGACTTTTCTACTAGCAGCAATGCAATAATCCAGGACAATTCAGAAGAACTTATGAGAAAGGACACTATCCACATCCAGGGAAAGTTCTGTGAGATCAGAAATGCAGAACAAAAACATATGATAGATCATGTAGCTCAATATGGATATGATTAGTGTGTTTTTTTGTAAAAAAAATCACTCTACTGCAAATATGAATAACATGGAAATAGGCTTTCAACAATGATACACAGAAATGCTTGCCATCTCCAGGAGGAGGGTAGGAAAGAGGGGTGGGAATCATGAATCATGTAAATATGGGAAAATATTCTAAAGGAAAAGAAGAAAAAAAATCTCAAAAAAAGAATATTCAAATGACATGGGGGTTTTCCAGGATGTCTTACTTTTAGGCAGTATAAAAATGCTCTGATTCCATATGTTTAGAGATAGTTTTATTTGCACATAATATATGGGTTGATATCAGTCATTTTATTTTTTGACATCATGTTTGAATAGCCACAGCTGAATGATCATACAGAAAAAGGCATAATCTTCTTCCATCCCTTTAATATGGCAGGTTCTTGTTCTTTCCTACCATCATTTACAATATACCTATTTATGAGGATAGCCTGTGTAGCAACTGAGGCTGTCTCAAACTCCCATTAGAACTTTTTGTATCATCCTCTTCAGATGGTATGTTGGAGAAAGTTTACTGACAAATACCAATACCATTAAGTTGGAGCTTTGTCCAAAATGTGGCATCTGCTCATTTATTTATTTATTTGTTGTTTTAAGATCTTTGTTTGATGAATTAAGTTAAAACGTTTTTCCATGTTATAGGATTTATGTTCTATCCCTCCCCTACCTCCATCCCCTCCCATAGCCAACACACAATTTCACTAGGTTTTACATGGGTCATTGATCAAGACCTATTTTTATATTATTGATATTTGCACTAGGATGCTCATTTTGAGTCAATATCCCTAATTATATCCCCATCCTCCCATGTGATCAGGCAGCTGTTTTTCTTCTTTGTTTCTACTCCCACAGTTCTTCCTTGGAATGTGAATAGCATTCTTTCTCATAGGTCCCTCATAGTTGTAGCATCTATTTACAGAACTGAAGGATTTGTCAAACTCATCTCTTTTAGGATTTTCACTCCCTTCCATTATCATGAGCTTTGGGGAACTTGCTGCAAAGGGAAATCATTTTTAACAGGTCAAGTATGAATGATTCCCCATTTTAGACATCTATAAACCTCTGGCCATTGCAGTGATTCAGGTTCAGGACTGGAAGTCAATGAAATATACGTAGGACATAAAATGAAACTGAAAATAATTTACTTACTTTACTTATAAAAAAGATATATTCACATAGAAACAAACATTGTTCCCTTTCAGATCAGTGAGGCTGGATCAGAAAGAAAGGGATGGAGAACTCTTCATATCTTTGCCAATTCCACATGGAATCCTTTGTATCTTTAGTCCTTTTGTACAACCAAATCCCAAGGATCTATAGAGATTCTTTTTCCTGGGATTTTCTTGGCAAAAATACTGGAGTGGTGTACTGTTTCCTTTTCCAGCTCACTTTACAGATGAGGAAACTAAAGAAAATAGGATTAAATGACTTGTCCATGGTCATACAGCTAAAGTAAGTGTCTGACATGTACAAAAATATTTATAGTGGCTCTCTTTGTGGAAGCAAAAAACAGGAAAACAAGGGGATGCCCTTCAATTGGGGAATGGCTGAACAAATTGTGGTATCTGTTGGTGATGGAATACTATTGTGCTCAAAGGAATAATGAATTGGAGGAATTCCATGTGAACCGAAATGACCTCCAGAAATTGATGTAGAGTGAAGGGAGCAGAACCAGAAGAACATTATACACAGAGACGGATACACTGAGGTAAAATCAAATGTAATAGACCTCTGTATTAACAGAATATATGGGTTGATGCGGACATGATTTGGGATGTAGACTCTAAATGACCACCGTAGTACAACTATCAATAATATGGAAATAGGTCTTGATGAAGAACACAGCGGAAATGCTCGTAACCATGGAAAATTGTTTTTCTAAAAAATAAAATTAAGAAAATAATAATTAAAAAATAAAGTAAGTGTCTGAGATTGGATTTGAATTTGTGAATATAGTCTTACTAATTCCAAGCCTCGTGCTCTATCCACTGCACCCCTTGTAAAATAAATACACTTTTTCAAATGAAGATTCTCAGTTTGAAATTTGCAACAGTCCTCGGGGATCTGTTGTGGCACTGAAACAGTAAATGATTTTCTCGGGGTCATATGAAGTCTAATAGGTGGAACTTGAACTCTAATTTTTCAGATTCCAAAAGGAGTTCTCTGTCTACTCATGTCATTCTTCGCAAGATATAACATACTTCTAAATTGCTGTGATTGATGTCTGAGCAAATAGAAATGGGTGTTACCATATGAACCTTGTGAACATTTCTAACTGTACATAAATTGCAATGTGTTAAGATTATTCTTCAGATCAAAATAAAATCACTTCCACTGGCAACTTCTGAAGTCAAATCCCAAACTTAAGTATAAATTGACTTTGACTTTATATCCCTCCAATTTTTCTGGTCTTTCTCACTGAAGCCCCAACCAAAAAACCAGCATTAATTTTAAACAGGAATTTTGATTGATGTTTCTACAATCAAAATGCTTTATTTACTTTTGCAATAGAAATTTGCACACTCCCTCTCTCTAGTGACATTGTATAATAATAACAGTTTGATTTCTGTGGTTTAAGAAGCATTTTGCTTAGCCATACTTTTTGTAGCACATATAATTGAAAAGAGGCATATGGAGATCAGCATGCAAAACCTACCAAACACGGCAGAGCATTTAAAAAACTCCTTTATTTAAGAAACTATTTTTTTCTTTTAAAAGCACATGAATTAATTGCACCTTCTCAATCTAAGGTAATTTTGGAAAGAATGCTATTGCTAACTGCTTGCTTGGGTTCTTTTCTCTCCCTCACAAACAAGCAGGAGGAATGAAAGGGCTAACAACCTGTTGCTCTCTGGACTAGAAACACATTCTTTCCTAATAAAAACTCAAAAGGCCTTGCCTGTCTCCAACACTGCAGGGTTGGGTACAGACTCTCTTTCCTACATGGGAATCACATCCAGGACAGATGGATGAAACATCTCCCTCCACACGAAGGGGCTGAATATTACCTGGAAACAAAGCAGGCAGAAGATGAACAGACCTTTATAACAGAATGTGCATCTGCCAAGACAAAAATACCCGACAAGCTTCTGGTACTGGCACAGTGACAGTATGAACAAGCTGTCTTAGCAGTGATTCTGCAAATCATTTGAGTTTAAATTCTGTACAGGGCATAAGGGCCCTAAAGCAACACATTCTATATCCAGCTACCTCCCTGTTTATGGAATAAATGGGGCTATAGGTAAAATAAATCCCTCTGAGGTTTTTATATACGCATATATTATGTATGTGCATATAATAGGCATGAATCTCTGTAGCTATTCCTATGTGCACACACACACACACACACACATATATACTTCTTTTAAAAAATAGTTGCTTTTCTGCATGTAATTTTTTTTTTAGTTCAGCCGCCTGGCATTCACTAACCCACAAGCTGCTGTTTCTCTTTCCAAAGAAGCTCAGATGAGTGGAGGGGCCAAGAAAAATTAGCCCAACTGATGAATGCAATCTCGACAGAAAATATGCTTTTTATCAGGGACCACATGTTGCCAACCACAATTAAGTAAAACTGGGATTTTTCATCAGACATCAGCTTGCAGAGGAGAAATGATTTACCTGGTAGAAACAGGGATTAGCAAGTTTCTCATGTGATTGGCAATCTTCCCCATTTCATAGGAATTTTAAGACAATTCAAAAAAGAGGTGATATTTCCCAAATATGGAAACTCTAGGTCAAAGAGTTAGTGGCCAGTTTAGCCATTAACATGAAATAAATTCCTCCTCTTACCTAGCAATGGGAAATCCATTTGAGTGGTATTTTTAATTGACTCAAATGCACATCGAATATCTGGGTTTGTAATAAGCAAAAGGCTTTCCACACAAATGAGAAGGCTGAGAGAATTTTCTCCCCAGAGCCAGCTAAGTAGTATGTTATATCATTTGAAGTTATTTTGCCTAGAGGGAGGTTTTTCAAAAGGAATACTGCAAACAAGAGATGGTAAAACATGACAACTGCACAGAAAGAGAAACGGACATTATTAACTAAACGGCATTTACAAAATTCCTTTGCTTTCTAATCCCTTGGACTCTAGCTGACCACAACTACTTTTACAAAGGAGAGGAGACATCCATTTCAGTGAGTATCTAATTGCACAGATCTCTATTGCCACTCTCAACATTCTCATTCCACTTTTCATATGACTTTTCCCAACATTCTTTTTCTATTTTCCTTTTTCTTTCAGTTGTCAGTTAATAAACATAAATGACTGTTATTTGCTAGGCATTGGCTTATGTGCAGAATACACAAAGAAAGGCGAAAGCAGGCCCTGCTTTCAAAGAACTGACAGTCTAATGGTGGATTCAAAATGCAAACAACTATGTACAAGCAAGACATATATAGAATCGATTGTAAATAATGAACAGAAGGAAGGTACTGAAATTAAGACAAATCAAGAAAGGCTCACTGTGAGAAAATGAAATTTTAAATGAGCCTGAATAGAAGCCAATGAAACCAGGAGGTGGAGATTAGGAGAGAGAGCCTTCTCAGCATGGGAAACAGTCAGTGAAAATGTCTGGAGCCAAGAGATGGAGTTTCTTGTTCAAAGAGCAGCACAGAGGCTGGTGTCACTAGGTCATAAAGTATATATGGGAGAGCTGATGGTGATAGATTGTAAGGCATAAGAAGATGCAAAGACAGTGGGGAAAGTAAAACACTGTGTCACCTAGCTATCCCTAAATGACTATTTCTGTGCCAGATACTACACTAAATATTGATGATACAAAGACCAAAAAAAAGTTCTTTTCCTTCAGAAAGCTTACATTCATTTGAGAAGAAAGACCATGTACACAGATAAACAAATACAAAATATTAACAATGGTTTCTAAAGTGAGTTCACAGGCTTAATATTTTGATGGGATTTAAGCATCCTATTTCTGAGAATCTACAACACTAATTTTAGTCATGGATCCAGTGTAAGTTATCTTTTCATCCAATCTTTTGTTATTACTATAAGAAATAAATGTCTATATGTATAATTATCTCTTCCACATTGGGGGGGTTAGGGTCACAGCACCTCCATGATCTAAAAAAAACATGTAAAATTTTTATATGTAAAATATGGCTTAATTTTTTATCTGAGAAGTCTAAATTTTTTCTTTTTCTTTTATGGTGTATTTATGGTGTATTGTATGGTGTATGTATATAGTATATGGGGTACCTTATTTTAAAATTTGGGTTAAGTTATAGGTATACATAGGTAAAAGTTAACATTTTCTAGCAATCATGTGTTGCTTATGGACTTTCATGTTCTTTTTGTAAATTTTAACTAAAAAAAGAAAATGTATATATTAATGGTATTAAAGAACTGAAAATGGGAAAAACCCAGAAAATAAGCAGAGAATAACATGAAGGAATGACTGAAGTTTATGAGAGTACCTATACTCAGTGGGGAATAGAATTCTATCTTACTCTACTCAGTGGAGTATAGAATTTTATCTTATCCTACAGAGAAGTAGAAGGGGATTAAGACAAAGGAAGAGAAAGGTAACTGGAGGGGGGGGGGGAGTAAGGGAGTGACAAAAAGCAAAATACTGGTGAGGAGAAACAGAGAGAAAGGGAATAGAGCAAGATCTAAAGGCATACACAGTAATCATAATGCTGAGTGTGAAGGGGATTAACTCATCCATAAAATGGAAGCAGATAGCAAAGTGGATTAAAAAACAGAATCCTACTATATGTTGTATAAGAAACACATTTAAGGCAGTGTGACACACACAAATTAAAGGTAAAAGGCTAGAGCAGAATTTGTCATGCATTATTTAAAGTAAAAAAAGCAGAAGTAGCAATCATGATACTATACAAAGCTAAAGTAGAAACTTTATGATTAAAAGATATAAGGAAGGAAATTACATTTTCTTAAAAGGTGCTATAAACAATGAAGAAATATCACTACTAAACATTTATGTACCAAATGGTATATCATCTAGATTGCTAAAGGAAAAACTGAAAGAGCTCAAGGAGGAAATAGATAGTAAGACCATACTAGTGGGGAGATCTCAATGTTCCCCTTTCAGAACTAGATAAATTGAACCAAAAAATAAATAAGAAAAAAGTAAGGGAAGTGAATGAAATAGAAAAATTGGAGTTAATAGAAATCTGCAGAAAATGGAACAAGGATAAAAGGAATATACCTTCTCAGCAGCACATGGTACAAATACAAAGACCATGTCCTAGAGCACAGAAATATTGCAAACAAATGCAGAAAAGCAGAAATAATAAATACAACTTTTTCAGATCATAATGAAGTAAAAATTGTAATTAACAAGGGTCCATAGAAAGGCAAATTTAAAATTAGTTGGAAACTAAATAATCTAATTCATCAAAACTGATGGGTAAAAAAAAGAAATCATAGAAATAATTATGGACTTCATTAAAGAGAATAACAATGAGGAGAAAATAAATCCAAATCTATGGGATACAGCCAAAGCAGTACTTGGGGAAAATTGATATTTCTGAGTCCTTCTAGCAACAAATAGAGAGGGAGGAAATCAATGAATTGAGTTTGTGACTTAAAAAATTAGTAAAAGAACAAATTAAAAATCCCCAGATAGAAATGAAATTGGAAATCATAAAAATTAAAGGATAAATTAATAAAATTGAAAGTAAATGAACTATTGAACTAATAAACAAGACTAGGAGCTGGGACTTTGAAAAAAACAAATAAAATAAGGTGCTGTATAATCTAAAAAAAACAAAGAAACAAGAGAATCAAATCCACAGTATCAAAGATGAAAAGGGTGATCGCACCTCTAATGAAGTGGAAATTAAGGTAATTATTAAGAACTATTTTGCCCAATTATATAGCAATAAATATGACAATCAAGGTGAAATGTGTGAATATTAAAAAATAATAAAAGAGGAAATAGAAGACTTAAATAACCCAATCTCAGAAAAAGAAATTGAACAAGCCATCAAGTAACTTTCTAAGAAAAAATCCCCAGGGCCAGATGGATTCACAAGTGAATTCTATCAAATATTTAAAGAACAACAAATCCTAATACTATACAAACTATTTGACAAAAAAAGCAAAGAAGTAGTTTTACCAAATTCCTTTTATGACTCAAATATGATACTGATTCCAAAGACAGGCAGACCAAAATTAGAGAAAGAAAACTATAGATCAATCTCCTTAATGATTATAGATGCAAAAATCTTGAATAGAATACTAGGAAGAAGACTCCAGCAAGTCATCACAAGGATTATTCATTATGATAAGGTGGGATTTATACCGGGAATTCAAGGATAGTTTAATATTAGGAAAACCATCCACATTATTGACCATATCAATAATTAAACCAACAGAAATTACATGATTATATCAATAGATGCAGAAAAAGTCTTTGACAAAATACAACACCCATTCTTATTGCAAACACTAGAAAATAGGAATAGAAGAGCCTTTCTTAAAGATAATAAACATATATTTAAAACCATCAGCAAGTATCATCTACAAAAGGGTTAAGTTAGAAACCTTCCCAATAAGATCAGGTGTAAATTAAGGGTTCCCATTATCAATTCTATTATTTAATATTGTACTAGAAATACTAGTGGTAGCAATTAAAGAAAAAGAAAAAAGCCTCCTCTAAAAATTGGATGGTTGTGGAACAGAGCACCAAATTCATTGCAATGCCTTCCTCTCAGTCCACTTTGCATCTTCTAATCTGCTTAGTTTCAACTCCACAAGACAAGCTCCTAGACAGCAGGGTTTATTTTGCTTTTCTATTTGTATACACATGCTTAGCACAGTGCTTAATACTTAGTATTTACTGCTTTATTCATTTTTTTTCATGTTCAAAATAAAACTCATTATGTTTTTCCTAGATTTCCCTCTCCTCCTATTTTCCTATTATTATTGAAAGTATTATCATTCTTTAGGTATCCATACTCCCTACATATATTTAATCCTTAACTCACCAATTTCACCTTCTTTCATACCCATTCAGTTGAGGTCATATTGAATTTAGCTTCACAACATTTCTTTTTTTAAATTTCTTTTAAATTTTTTTAATTTAAATAAATTAAATTGTTTTTATTTTTTAAATTTTGAATATTTTCCCATAGTTACATGTTTCATGTTCTTTCCCTCTCCCCCAAAACTCTCTATAACCCTGTAGCCAACACACAATTACACTGGGTTTTACATGTATCATTGATTAATACCTAATTTCATATTATTGATACTTGGACTAGAGTTATCATTTAGAGTGTACATCCCCAATAATATCCCCATCAGCCCATGTATTCAAGCAGTTGTTTTTCTTCTGTGTTTCTTCTCCCACAGTTATTCCTCTGAGTGTGGTTAGTTTTCTTTCTCATAAGTCCCTCAGCCTTGTTCTGGATCCTTGCATTGCTGCTAGTAGAGAAGTGTGTTATGCTGTGTATCAGTCTCTCATGTTCTCCACTACAATGTTCTCCTGGATCTGCTCCTTTCACTCTGCATCAATTCCTGGAGGTCATTCCAATTCACATGGAATTTTTCCAGTTCATTATTCCTTTGAGCAAAATAGTATTCCATCACAAGCATATACCACAATTTGTTCAGCCATTCCCCAATCGAAGGACATTCCCTCATTTTCCAATTTTTTGCCACCACAAAGAGCGAGGCTATAATTTTTTTTTTCTTGAGATCTATTTATCATCTCCAATAATCTGATACAGATGGCTTAGTTGATAAGGAAATAATGGGACACAGGAGATGATCTTTTAGCTCATGCTTCCAGCTCTGTCTTCAGGAGCATGGAGTTTATTATATATATATATATGTGTGTGTGTGTGTGTGTGTGTGTGTGTGTGTGT
>NW_025366458.1:0-6741 GCF_016433145.1 Gracilinanus agilis | reverse complement strand
GGTTTGATTTATCTAGATCTGACAGAGGAATATTTAGATCTCCCACTAGTATGGTTTTACTATCTATTTCCTTCTTGAGCTCTGCCAGTTTCTCCTTTATGAATTTGGATGCTATGCCACTTGGTGCATACATATTGAGCAGTGTTATTTCCTCATTGTTTATACTGCCTTTAATCAGGATGTAATGACCTTCCCTGTCTTTTTTAATCATATCTATTTTTACTTTGGCTTTGTCAGAGATCATGATAGCCACTCCTGCCTTCTTTTTCTCATTTGATGCCCAAAAGATTTTGCTCATACCCTTAACCTTGAACTTGTGTGTGTCTACCCGCCTCATATGTGTTTCTTGTAGACAACATATGGTAGGATTTTGGTTTCTGATCCACTCTGCTATTTGCTTCCGTTTTATGAGTGAGTTCATCCCGTTCACATTCAGAGTTACAATTGTTAGTTGTGTATTCACTGACATTTTTGTATCCTCCCCTAGACCCACTCCTTCTTATTACACTATTTTATTTTACACCAGTGGTTTGCTTTGAGCTGGTATCCCTTATCCCCTCCCTTGATTGACTTACCTTTCTGCCCCCTCCCTTGTTGTTCCCCTCTTTTTGTTTTTTTTAAAGACCAAATGAATTCCCTCCCCCTTGTTCTCCCCTCCCTTTTTTTGGCCTCCCCACTCCCCTGCTCCCTTTGGTTTAGCCCTTCTGACTTTCTCAGTAGGGTTAGATAGAGTTTTTTATCCGGATGGATAATAAAGCTACTCTTCCTTCTCCGGGTTGAATACACTGAGAGTAAGGTTTGATTATGCTCTCTTCCTCTCCTTCTTATGATATTATTCATCCCCTCCCTTCCCATGACCTCTTTGTGTGTAATAGAATATCTTATTTTTCTTATTACTCGGATTTTTCTTGGTGTCCCCTACTATTCCCCCCTCTTTCCCACCGCCCATGTCTTCTTAGACCATTTAGTATCCTGTCCTCTCCCTATTAATTATTCTTCTGGTTGCTATAATAGTGAATATTATAATAGTGTATAGAGTTCACTACAGAGAATTATACATAGCATTACTCCACCGAGTAATACAGATAATTAGATCTTATTTATGCCCTTAAAGAGTCAAGCTTAAAAGACTATGAGTTTTCTTTCTTTTCCCTCTGTTTCTTATTTACCTTTTCATCTTTCTCTTGATATTTGTGGTTGAGTGTCAAACTTTCCATTTAGTCCCGGTCTCTTTTGTGCAAAAACTTGGAATTCTTCAATTTTGTTGAATGCCCATACTTTCCCCTGAAAGTATATGGTTAGTTTCGCTGGGTAGTTGAATCGTGGCTGAAGGCCCAGCTCTCTTGCCTTTCTGAATATTGTATTCCAAGCCTTGCGGTCTTTTAGCGTGGAGGCTGCCAGATCCTGTGTGATCCTTATTGGTGCTCCTTGATATTTGAATTGTCTCTTTCTGGCTTCTTGTAAGATTTTTTCTTTAACTTGAAAGCTCTTCAATTTCACTATTATATTTCTGGGTGTTGACTTTTCTGGGTCCAGTGTAGAGGGTGTTCTATGGATCCTTTCAATGTCTATATTGCCCTCTTGTTGTAGAACTTCAGGGCAATTTTGCTGAATAATTTCTTTAAGTATGGAGTCCAAGTTTCTATTAATTTCTGCCTTTTCTGGAAGACCAATGATTCTCAAGTTGTCTCTTCTAGACCAGTTTTCTTGGTCTGCCACTCTCTCATTGAGATATTTCATGTTTCCTTCTATTTTATCAGTCTTTTGACTTTGTTTTATTTGTTCTTGTTGTCTTGAGAGATCATTGGTTTCAAAATGTTCGATTCTAGCCTTTAAGGACTGGTTTTCGGTTTTAATGTTTTGGTTTTCGGCTTTAATGTTTTGGTTTTCGGCTATAATTTTTTGGTTTTCCTTTTCAATCTGGTCATTTTTGGTCTTCAGTTGACTTGTCTCACTTTCCAATTGCGAAATTCTGCCTTTTAAACTGTTATTTTCTTGCCAGATTTCTTCCATCTTCCTCAGCATTTCATTTTTAAACTCTTCCATAGCTTGTGACCAGCTTTCATTTTTGGGGGGAGGTTTGGATTTTTGTTTTCCCTCCTCTGTTGTCTGGATTTTCTCTGTGTAGAAGTTGTCTAGTGTTCCAGAGTTTCTCTTGATAGTCTTTTTCTTCTGGACTTCCTTATTGCTGGCCATTGTTAGCCCCGCCCCTTATCAGCTTTGTCTTTGCACTCAGGATCTGCCTGAGCCTTGCAAGCTCCAGGGGGGCTCCAGGGTTTCCTTGTCTTCGGGGTCAGGCCTCCTGGTAGTTCCCGGTCTGCCCCTCTGCCCGAGGTTCCTTCAGCAGTCTTTGGGGCTGCTTCCACTGCCCTGCTGGGTCTGCATGGGGTCCTCACTGGAGGTCCAAGCCTGGGCTGGAGATTGTTATTCAAGCCTAGGGCACTGCCTTTGCCTGCGCAGATGCTCTTAGGGCCCTGCCTTCACACACCACCCCCCCCTCACGCAGAAGGTAGTGAAAGTCCGTGAGCTGGAGATCTTTATTCGCACCTGAGGCGATGCCTTCAGCACTTGGGAAAGGCCCTGTTTTAGAGGCCTTTTTCCCGGCCTGAGGCGGTGCCTTCACCCACATGGACGCTGGGGGGAAAGTCCAAGCACCCCCAGCCACCTGGGGTCCCTCGCCTTGTAGCACACAGGTAGAAGCCCCGGGGCTGCCAGTGATTATCTGGTTGCCCCAGTCCTGTTTTCACACTTGTGCATTGGAGTTGTGCGAGGTGTGCGGTGTGGGGGGTGGGGGAGGGGCTTCTTCCTCTCGCGTTTTAGTGAAAGCTGTTTCACCCCTTTATAGCGTAGAAATGCCCCGATTCTGCGTACCTTCAATGTTGCGCCCTGTTGTGGGGTTCCTTCGTTCCTCTGGACTCGTTTTTATTTCCCCTTGAGGGGTCCTGTATGCTTCGGTCAGGAGAGATCAAGCAGCTGCTCCTTACACTGCCGCCATCTTAACCCTTTAATGCACATTTCTAAATTTGGGGGGTAAGGCTACCTGAGGGAAATTGTAAAACTTGCTCAATGATCTCAAGAAATAACCCCAGAAATAAAGACCCTTCTTTTTCATACAAATAGTCTACCTATGTTGTTGTGTGACTTAGTAATAAACTAGTATAGCACCTAAGGAATTAAAAATCACTCAGAAGGCAATGGAGAGGCACAAAGTGTCTATGTGAAGACTGCAAGACATTACAAGGATCTAAAAAGATTTGGAGTAAAGAATGTTGTCAAAGATGTATCGTCAAAAAAAAAAAAAAAAAAAAGCTAATGGCAAGAGCCACACTATATCTAGTCACTACTAATTAAAGTGTTCATAACATTAAAATTTATGGTATGTGTGGATAAAATTTTGCTCCCCAGGGACTCTCCAAGCATTCCATTTACATTATCTACGTTGTATACTAAAGTAGGGAAGATATGTTTTGTGTAGCTCTGCCCTCTCCTCCCAGAAACAGGGCTGTTGGAGGTGGGGTGAGGTGAGAGGCAGGAGAATTTTACTCAGGTTTTATGTTTGTTCTTATTTCTTCTACTTCAAGTGATTTTAATAAACTTTATAAAATATAATACTTGGAATTATTGGAGATTAATTTAAATCTTACAGGTGCCTGCTATTTTGTTTAAAGGTAAAAGTCAAGTTTTGAGAAGCCTGTTAACTGTTGTGAGCAGATACCATGTAATGTTTGTAACCTGGAACATTTGTGACATGTAACATCTGTGTAACAAATAACAGGTTGCCTTTCTTTATCCACAAAGATATTAGACACATTGTCATGCTAAGAAGAGTTGTGAACATAGAACATCCCAGTTTACAGATTTATACTTGTGATTATGATAGTGCATACCATACATACCAATTTCCCATTTGTTAATATTATTCTTTGAATACTGTCTTTGAATTACCAGCTATATTTTCATAGTTGTTTTACATAGGCTTGTGATTATCCATGCCTTCTGTATCCCTTAGAACTACAATAATGATCTGGCAAGAGAGCCTGTTAAAAGGATGGAAGAGAATCTCCCTACAAAAAATACATACAAGGTTAAAAATTCAGGGCCATACCAATCAAACTACCCCAAAATTATTTCATAGAAATAGAAAAAATGACAACAAAGTTCATCTGTAAGAACAAAAGGTCAAGAACATGAAGGAAGTTAATTAAAAAAAGAAAGAAGGAAGGAAAGATGCCTGGCTGTACCAGATATCAAACTATACTATAAAGCAGTAATCACCAAAACAATCTGGAACTGGCTAAGAAATATAATTGTGGATCAGTGGAATAGATTAGGTAATCAACATATGGCAGTTAATGTCCATAGCAACTTAGTGTTCAACAAACTCAAAGATTCAAGCTTTTAGGGAAAGAACTCATTTTGACAAAAACTTCTGGGAAAAATGGAAAGCAGTAGTAGGTCATAAATTAGGTATGGATCAACATCTCACAACATGCAGCACCCAGATAAAGTAAAATTGGATACTTAATCTGGAAATAAAGGGTGACATAAGTAAATTAGGGGAACATGGAAAAGTTTACCTCTCACACTTATGAATTAGGGAAGAATTTGTGATTAAACAAGACAGAACATTACAGAAAATAAAATAGATAATTTTGATTACATTAAATTAAAATATTTTGCACAAATAAGACCAATGCAAGCAAGATTAGAAGGAAACAACAAATTTGGAAAAAAGTTCTATAGCAAGTATCTGAAAAAAACTCATATTTCTTAAATATATGGAGAACTCAATCAAATGTATAAAAATAAAAAGCATCTTGGATTGAAAAATGGTCAAATGATATGAATAGGCAGTCCTCAGAGGAAGACATTAAAACTATCCATAGTCATATGAAAAAATGCCCCACTATTTATTAGAGAAATGCACTCTGAGCTACATCTCACACCTACCAGACTGGTTAACATGACTGAAAAGGAAAACAATAAATGTCAGAGGGGATGTAGGAAAAATCGGATAATAATACACTGTTGGTGGAACTATGAATTGCTATAACCATTCCGGAGAGCAATATGGAATCAGGCTCACAGGGCAACAAAACTATACATATTCTTTGAACCCACAATACCACTACTGAGTCTATCCCCCAAGGCAGTGATGGGCAAACTTTTTAAAGAGGGGGCCAAAGAAAGGAAATGCTCATCTATCAGTCTGTTTCTAAGGCAACTCTTTCGAAGTTTCATTATACTCTATCCTACTCATTGTAGTCATCAGAGTAGGAATAATGTCGCAGGGCCAGATAGAACATTTCAGGGGGCCGCATCTGGCCCACGGGCTGTAGTTTGCCTATTACTGCCTCAAGAAGATCAAAAATAAGGGAAAAGGACCAACTGCACCAAAATGGTTTTAGTAGCTCGTTTTGTAGTGGCAAAGAATTGGAAGCTATGGGGTTGTCCATCACTTGGGGATATGGATGAACAAGTTGTGGTATTATGGTTGTAATGGAAATACTATTGTGCCATAAGGAGCAATGAATAGGCTGAGCTCAGCAAAAACCTGGCAAGACTTACACAAACTGATGCAAAGGGAAGTGAGCAGAACCAGGAACATAATGTATACAGTAACAGAAATATCATACAATAATCAACTGTGAAGAAATCAATCATTATAGGAAAGCAAGTCTCCAAGATAACCAAAAGGGACTTATGAAGAAAATGCTATCCAGAGCCAAAGAAGAAACTAGTGGAATCTGAGTGCAGATCAAAACATGCCACCTTTCGCTATACATATTCTTCATGAGATTTCTATTGTATGTATGATATGTTTTCTATCATGACATGATCAATATGGAAATATATATTATATAAAAATATGGGCATAACCTATATCAGACTATTCACTGACTCAGGGAAGGGTTGGGGAAGGGAGGGAGAAAATCTGAATCTTAAAATGTCAAAAAACAATTGTCAAATATTATTTCTACATGTAAATAAAAAATTAAAACATTAAAAAAGAAAATTATATGTGAAACTGTCAAAAATGAATTATTAATATCTTGTTCTTTAAAAAACAACTCCCAGTTTGTAGGATTCATGACATTGGATAGTAATAGAGCATTTGTCTCAGAATATAAACAAAATCTAGAATTTAGTATATCATATGTATATCAATGTATATCTAGAATCATGTAAATCTAGAATTTAGTATATAATATGAGAAGGACACAGTCAACTTTCAACAATTAAACATGATTCAGACTTGAATCAGGTAAACCTCAGATTATATATAGTTTAGGGGGCGAGAGGTAATGTTTACTTATTTTTACAATTGAACTATAGAATCTGCTCTATACTGTAAAGACCAAGTAGGTAATCCATTTAGAAGGCAGATGAAATAGCCAAACTTTAAAATTCTAAGTTACAATGTCCAACTCCTGCCATAATTTAGTATTACATTTAATTAGGACCTAAATCTTAGCTGTCACTTAAGGAGAGAATAAAGGGAGGGTGTAGTTGGCAAAGGTAACCCAGTTCTTGTCTGGAGCAGCCTCACAAATAATATATCCTTTCATCAGGTTGCCAGTTTAGGAAGAAAATGCTGAATCACTGAATTGAAACGTTAACTCTTTCCTAGAGAAAGTTAAGCAACCTCTATTTTCAGGCAGTCTTTGCCCAAGCCTTCTCTGACAATCATTGCTGTTATGAGAGGCTGGCAACAAAGAGCCCAAATGCCAATGATGAGGA
>NW_025366457.1:0-5359 GCF_016433145.1 Gracilinanus agilis | reverse complement strand
ATTATATATTATATATAATAATATGATCCACAATAATATTATAATACTATAAAAGAAAAATTATAATATATAATATATATAATCTCAATTCAATCCTCAAAACAACTCTGTGAGGTGTTATTATTACTCACTCGACAGTTGAGGAAACTGAGGCAAGCAGAGATTAAGTAATAAAGTCTCTGTTTTAATACCTCATATGACAATAATAAACATTTTTATTTACCAAGGAATCTCATATGACCTTAATATATGATTCAAAAAAGAAAAATAATATCTATCTTCACTTTCAGAGTTATGACAAGGGATGAATCAGATGTCTGTGACGGCACTTGGAAAATTCCAGTCTAATGTCATTGCTGAAGCTGGCCGGCCCTGGGCTTGGGCATCCCGAGGGAATCGCAGGCCTTAGCCTCTGCCCTTTATGGGCCGCACCGTCCATGGGACCCTCGAGAGTTTCCAACTCTCTGCATGAACGGGCTCTGCCTTTTCCCACTCTCTCTTTTTTTTTTTTTTAAACCCTTGTACTTCGGTGTATTGTCTCATAGGTGGAAGATTGGTAAGGGTGGGCAATGGGGGTCAAGTGACTTGCCCAGGGTCACACAGCTAGGAAGTGGCTGAGGCCGGGTTTGAACCTAGGACCTCCTGTCTCTAGGCCTGACTCTCAATCCACTGAGCTACCCAGCTGCCCCCTTTTCCCACTCTCTTATTTCCAATCAGTTTTGAATATATGGATGAAACTCCCAAACCGAGAGCAAAGAGCTATTCTGCTGCCCTGGGTGGAAACCAGCAGGCCTCAGCCCAGAGCAGAGGGTTATTGTTTTTAAATGATTTTCTTGATTCTGAAAGAAGTGGAACAAAGCAGGATTGTGCAGGCTGCCTCCCCTGCAGGAATTCACATTCTGGGACCTTCCAAATGCCAGTCTGAAACACAGAATGTAATTACCATCAAACTCGGGCAGGCGGGCAGCAGACAGGCGGCAACACTGGGCAACACTGGGCACAACCCTCTTGTTCCCCTCCTTGGCCCACCCTCTCCTGGGCCCAATGCAAAGTCTCGGCTCTCCTGGAGCAGCTGCTTCTCTCCTCAGTTTTCTCTTCAGTGGGTGGGTAGAGGAGACCTTACAACCAGCTGGTTGTATTCCTGGTTCCCCATTTGGGCAAGTAGTGAAGGTAGGAAGGAGGCTCAACCTGAGAGGATTCATTATTCTTGCCCTCCCTTTTCCCTGCCCCTTTCCAGGCTGCCCATGTCCTCTCTATCCCCATCCTAAACCCCCGTTCCTGTGCTGCCCTCAGTCCCCCTCCTTCATTTCCAGCCTTTGGGGGGCCAGTCCTTGCCAAGCTCCCCTTTCTCCTGGGCCTTGGCACTATCTGCTCCACAGGTGAACCCTCCTCTATGCCTTTTTTCTTCCCATAGAGGGAAATCTTCCTCAGAAAGTGAGCATCTTGAAAGCAGAGCCTGCCTTCTTTTTGTATTCCAATCCCCAGGGCTCAGCACGGTGCCTGGCACCCAGCAAGCACATAATAAATGTTGGTTGGGCCAATGAAGTGACCTTAGAGATTCTCCTTTAATGCAGGGGTTCTTGATTTGAGATCCATGAACTCTTTTTTTTAAGTTCTTACTTTGTGTTCTTGTAACAACTCTAAGACAGAAGGGCAAGGGCAAGGCAAATAGGGTTAAGTGACATATTCAGGGTCACTCAGCTAGCACATGTCTGAGGTCATATTTGAACCCAGGTCTTCTTGACTCCAGGCCTGGCACTCTATCCACTGAGCCTCCTAGCTGCCCCAATTTGCAAAAAAAAAGTTTTTACCCTTACCTTCCATCTTGGAGTCAATACTGCGTATTGGTTCCAAAGCAGAAGAGTGGTTAGGGCTTGGCAATGGGGGTTAAGTGACTTGCCCAGGGTCACACAGCTGGGAAGTGTCTGAGGCCAGATTCAAACCTAGGACCTCACGTCTCTAGGTCTGGTTCTCAATCCAGCTGTCCCCAATTTGTAAATTTTTAAAAAATCATGTTAACTTTTATTTTAATGCAGTTGGTTCTCTTTGTAATCTATTATGCTTTATTTTACATATTTAAACACACTGACCCTGAGAAGGCTTCATCAGACTGTCAAAGGGGTCCATGACACATAAAAAACGCTAAGAACCCCTAGACTAATCCAACTCATTTTATCGAGGAGAAGCTTGAGGGCTACCAGGTTTAAGAGAGACCTCATCAAGGCCACAAGTATTAATGAACAGATGTAGGATTTGGACCCAGGTCGGCAGATATCTGATATGGGATGGAAGCTGTGAGTGGGTTACGGTCAGGGATGGGGTGATGCGGAGATTGGGGGATGGGGAAAGAAAGCAGACAGAAAGGAGGCATCCTGGCAGGGGACCGAAAACCCCATTAAAAGACTATTGATGCACAAGTCTTCTGTCACAGCATGGGGAATATGGAAATGTGTACCGCATGAAAGCACAGGCATAGGCTAGAACATCCCAATCACCCCGTGGGGCGGGGAGCGGGGGATGGAGAGAGGGAACAAATCTGAATGGCAAAATGTCAGAAAACAATTGTCAGAAATTGCTTCTACACGTAATTGAAAAAATAAAAAAAAAAAAGTTAAAAAAAAAGAATATTGATGGCACGAGCTAGGAGAATGGGCCCAAGAGGGGAGATTTATTTACTTAAAAAACCCTTACCTTCTGGCTTAGTATGAATTCTCAAACAGAATTGGGGCAAGGGCTAGGCAATGGGGGTTCAGTGACTTGCCCAGGCTCACCTCTCTAGGAAGCATCTGAGCCAGATTGGAACCCAGAACCTCCCGTCTCTAAGCCCCATGCTCTATTCCCTGTGCTACCCAGTTGCTCCATTCCAAGAGGGTAAAGTCTAGAAAGGAGGGGGAAGCTTACATTTAACATCCATGATCACATTTGCAAAGTGTTTTCCTGAGAACAAGCCCATACAGTAAGTCAGTCCATTAGTGGTGTGGGAATGGCCTCCTGGAAAGCAGTCCCCCCCCCCATCAACCTCTCCTCCACCCCCAGCTTAGTAAACAGACAGGTTAAAGCCCAGGGTGGCACTGCTCAGGGCTTGGGGCAGGATCCCGCTTCTACCACTTCTACCACCCTTGTGACCTTGGACAAGTCGCTGAATCTCTAGCCTCTGTTTTCTCATCTGTAAAATGAGGGGGAAGGACTAAGATACCTTTCAGTTTAAATCTATGAAACTCTAAATATCAGAGATGCTATGTGAACCCAAAGGCACCTAGTGAAGAACAGTGGGGCTGGTACAGTCCAAAGTCTTGTTTCAACACACCTCCCCCATTTTAGAGGGGATCATGGAGGGCATGGCTTGTTTAGCCCACAACAACATACCATCTTGCCTCCAACAATAGGGTGAAATCCAGGGGCAGCTGGGTGGCTCAGTGGATAGAGAGCCAGGTCCAGAGGCAGGAAGTCCTGGGTTCAAATATGGCTACAGACCCTTCCTAGCTGTGTGACCCTGGGCAAGTCACTTAACCTCCATTGCCCACCCTTACCGCCCTTCTGCCTTAGACCCAGTTGATAGTATTGATTCTAAGACAGAAGGAAATAGTTGAAAGAACTCCAAGCTGCTCTTTGTTCCCAGGTCCCTTTGGCCCCCGTGTCTGGCTCTTCGTGGACACCTCCTGCCCCCTTCTAGCCACCCCCAGCCACCCAGGCATGTGTTTCCATGCTACCAACCACCTGCCATTTAATAACCCAACCCAGTTTTGATATATCTCGGGTTGGCATAAGAAATTAAATGGTGGGAGGGGGCTGGGTGGCTCAGTGGATAGAGATCCAGACCTAGAGATGGGAGGTCCTGAGTTCAGATCTGACCTCAAACACTTCCTAACTGGGTGATCTTGGACAAATCCCTTAATTCCAATTGCTTAGCCCTTATTGCTCTTCTGCCCTGGAAAAGATAGTTAATATTGATTCTAAGACAGAAAATAAAGAATTAAAAAAATTAAATGGGAATTTTTGAGTTTTGTGAAAGCCACAGACAACACAAGAAAATTAGCATGTGACAGAAAAAAGTTTAGAAACCCAGAAATACATAAAATATATGTATAGTATTCTATAATAACAACATATTTTATCCTTTAGTACCATTAAATATACATAGCAATCACTCATAAATGAAAAAGAAAAAATTTAGACTTCTCTGTTACAAAAAGGGAGGGCCAAAAATTTTATGTAGATTTTCCAGATTGTGCGGGTGCTATGCCCCTAACCCCCCTGATGTGGAATCTTTGGTACCTAACCAAAGAAACATCAAAGAAGCACCAGACCACTTAGTGGACACAATTATTACCAACATTATTCAGTTATTAATGACATTAAACTACTTGGAGTTTCCTAGATGCTATCTTTCAGAGATTTCAAAGCACTTCTTAGTCCCTTTCCCCTGCTCCCCCTCCAATATTCCTATGTGGAAAGAAGTAGTTCTTACTGCCTACTGCATATGTTCTATTTTACAGATGAGGAAACTGAGGTTTGGAGAGGTTGAGATCACATAGTCATAAAGCCTGTGAAGTGTGAGTGAGTTTATTAGACATTCAACTTGAAGCCAGAAGACCTGAGTTTGAACCTCTCCTGGTTTTTTAATTCATTCATTCATTCAACAAATATTTATTGGGCAGATATCTATGGGCATGGTGCTAGGATGAGACACTGAGATGATCTGTCCTTTATGGTATATAAATACACACATGGAGTCTCCAGGAGCTGGAGAAGAGATGCCTTACAGAAAGTAGATTGAGAACCAGGCCTAGAATCAGGAAGTCCTAGGTTCAAATATGGCCTCAGACACTGTGTGATCCTGGGCAAGTCACTTCACCCCAATTTCCTAGCCCTTACTGCTCTTCTATTTTAGAACTGAGACTAAGACAGAAGGTAAGAGTTTTAAAAAAAAAAAGAAAAAAGAAATACTTTATGTTCCTCCCAGGTATGATTTTAGCCAGATGGATTGCATCTGAATGGGTATGCTCTTAGTTAGACAAAAGCAGTGTCAAGGAATACATAAAATCTTTTCTTCTTCAGGTAATAAGCACCATGTACAAGACACTGTGCTAAGTGCCAAAATCCCGATTTCTCTCAACAGTCATATGGCCTGATCTTAAGGTTTTTCCCATCCTTGTTTCATCCCGCTAACTCACAGGAATGTCAGTGAAACCCAATTTGCCTCTTCCTTGAGTGATGATCTTTTGTTTATTTTGCTTGTGACCTGTGCTTTGGGCATTTGGGTAAAGATTCTTGCCCTTCCTCTCTCCCTCTATCATCCATCCATCCATCCATCCTCCTTCCCTCCTTCCCTCCTTCCCTCCCTCCCTCTCTCCCTCCC
>NW_025366456.1:0-2773 GCF_016433145.1 Gracilinanus agilis | reverse complement strand
TAAGCTCCCTCCCAGCTCTGACATTCTCTGTTCTAAGGACTCTCCCAACTCTGACATTCTCTGTTTTAAGCTCCCTAAGCTTGTTCTAAGGCTTCTCTTCGACTCCCTTGATGTTCTATGGTCCTTAAAACCCTGCCACCCACATTTTCTCCCAGGAACTCAAGGTGACAAATTCCAATTGACGTAGTTCCCAAGGCAAAGGGCCATTGAGAGGACTAAGAGCAGCCAGAGAGAGCAAGGGAGGCTTCCCCCACCATTGGAGGCCTTCTAAAGTGCAGGACTTGGGAACTGGACCCCTTTCTTGGCTCCCCCAAGGAGACAGGGGTCAGAGCAAGTTGATCTCATCCAAGTATCGGGCAAGCACTGAGTCCCGGACATCCTTGAAGACCTTGCGGATGTTGTGGGTGTCAGTGGCGCAGGTGTAGTGGCTAAAGAGCCGTCGTGAGCGGGAGTTCTTCCTCGTGGAGCCTTTGGCGTCCCCGCAGCCTGTGTACATCCCTGTGTACATATCCAAGATGAACTGCTTGGCTGCTTCTGCATCCTGCTTGGGGCCTGGAAAAGGGTAGGAAGGGAATAGTGAAGATACGCCCAAACATGGCGGCCAAAGGAGTGTCTTGGGGTCTCCATGCTGGAACCACAACATCCAGGACAAAAGGGGAAGTGGGATCAAGCGCCCGAGCTCCCCAGCTGGGGCTGGAGTCTGGCCAGCTAGTCCCCCTTCCTGTCTGGTGTCTAGTTTCCTCAAAATGGGAACCAGAGAGTCAGAGGCCAGCTGGGAGGAGGACAGGATGTATGCTCAGGGGTAGGGTAGGGGTGGAGAACCGCCTTAACAACTCTTTCCCTGGGTGGGGAGCACACAGGTGGCCATCGTGCCCTGGGAGGGGAGGGTGAGGGAAATCACAAGCTCTTAGAGATCTCAACTGTAATTAAGGAATGACCCCCATCCTCCTAGTTTATAGACTGGGAAATGGAGGCCCAGAGAGAAGTGAGACAGAAAAATCCATTGTATGTTTATAGATTTTTTAAAAATCCTCACATTCTGTCTTAGAATATTGGGTAATGGCCCCAAGGCTGAAGAGCAAACAAGGGCTAAGCAATTGGGATTCATTGACTTGCCCAGGGTCTCAAAGCTAGGAAGTGTCTGAGGACAGATTTGAACCCAAGACCTCCCTTCTCTAGGCCTGACTCTCTAGCCACTGAGCCACCTAGCCTGGGAGGGAGCAGGGAAGGAACAGAGGGTCCAGGGGATCCGAGTACGATGAAACCCTAGGATATAAGCAAGACACCAGAGTTCTAGTGATTTTGCTCCTAGAGGTTACTTCCTTTCTCTAGGCCTCACATTCCCCGTTCATCTGTAAATTGAAGGAGGTAGGCTTGGTTATCCCTAAAGGCCTTCCAGCTCTGAGTTCCTATGATGAGAACAAAGATTGCATGCAGATCGAGAGGCAAACCCTGAAGGAGAACATGGGATGACATATGGGGGGGCCTCTCTGCATCCCTCTGGTGTGCACAATGGAAAATGGGGTACCCTAGAGAGAAGCCCAGGATCCCTTAGTGCTGAGATCACCCACCAGGAAAGCTGGGGAAATAGGTGGCCAGGTGGGAGGTAGGAATCTTCTCTTCCAGGATGTCTGTCTTGTTAAGAAAAAGGATGACAGAGGTGTTCTTAAACCAGGGCAGCTCCAGGATGGTGCCAAACAGAGCCAGGCTCTCCTTCATCCGGTTCTAGGGAAGAAACGGTAACAAGGGGAATGATTCTTCTTCTTTTTTTAAATGCTAACCTTCTGTCTTAGAAATGATACTTAAGTATTGGTATCAAGACAAAAGAGTGATAAGGGCTAGGCAACTGGGGTTAAATAACTTATCCAACGTCACACAGCTAGGAAGTATCTGAGGCCACATTTGAACCCAGGACCTCCCATCTCCAGGCCTAGAGCTCTATCCACTGGCCATCTAGCTGCCCTGAGGAATGATTATTCTAACAGGAGAATCTCATGACTTAAAAGACCTTGGAGATCTTTTTAATCCAACCAGTACCTGAACAAGAATTTCCCTGGCTTTGTCATTTGCTACCTATATGACCTTGGAGTAGTCTTTATCCTCTCTGGGTCTCAAGTCTCCTCCTCTATAAAATTAAAAATGAAGCCTTTAAGATCCCTTCCAGCCCAAGATCTAAGGTCCCCTGATAGCACACCCAGTGAGATACCATCCAGCCTTTCCATAAAGATTGCCAGCAATCTACATGTGAAAAATCTATATCAGATTACTTATCGTCTCAGGGAGGAGAGAGGAGCAAGAGAGAGGGAGAGGGAGAATCTGAGACTCGAAAAAAGTTTTAATGTGAAAAATGGATTTTACATGTAATTGAGGAAAAAATAAAATGTTCTTTAAAAAAAAAGAGATTGCCAGCAATTTTACAAGTTGATAGCCCCCACTTCCTCCAAAAAGATTTATTTTTATTTATATTTTGATTAGGTTTTTTCTAAACCCTTACCTTCTATCTTAGACTCTATATGAAGTATTTATTCCAAAGCAGAAGAATGATAAGGGTTAGACAAACAGAGTGAAGTGACTTGCCCAGGGTCATACAACTAGGCAATATCTGAGGCCAAATTTGAATCCAGGGCTTCCCTATTTCAGGTCTAGCTCTCTATCCATTGTGCTACTTGCCCCTAGTTTAACCATTTAATAGCAAAACCTCTTCCCCATGACAACCCTTCAAATATTTGAGAAAGGAAGGAAGGAAGGAAGGAAGGAAGGAAGGAAGGAAGGA
>NW_025366455.1:0-9357 GCF_016433145.1 Gracilinanus agilis | reverse complement strand
ATATATATATATATATATATATATATTTTTTTTTTAAACCCTTACCTTCCGTCTTAGAGTCAATACTGTGTATTGGCTCCAAGGCAGAAGAGTGGTAAGGGTAGGCAATGGGGGTCAAGTGACTTGCCCAGGGTCACACAGCTGGGAAGTGTCTGAGGCCGGATTTGAACCTAGGACCTCCCGTCTCTAGGCCTGGCTCTCAATCCACTGAGCTACCCAGCTGCCCCCTATACTTTATATATATATTGACATGCATACTCTTTTATTTATATTTGTATATGTACTCTTTTATGCATATATTTTATATATCCTCTTTTATGTATATATTTATATATGTACTCTTATGTAATATTATATACTCATTAATGTATATATTTATATATTCTTTTATGTATATATTTATAAGTATACTCTTTTATGTATATATATCCTCTTTATATACTTATATGTATATTCTCTTATGTATATATTATATATATCCTCTTTTATATATATACCCACTTTTATGTATATATTTATATATGTACTCTTATGTAATATTATATATACTTTTTATATACTATATATACATATTTGTATGTATATATTTATATGTGTGCTCTTTTATGTAATATTTTTATATATTCTCTTTTATGTATATATATTTAATATATCCTCCTTTACATATATATTTGGATATATATCCTCTTAAATATATATTTTTATATATACTCTTTAATGTATATTTTATAAATATGTTTTATGTACATATTTCTATGTATGCTCTTTTTTTAATATATATATGTGTGTATATATATATTTTTTTTTTTTTTGGTCACATCTAAGTTCATGGTTATGCCACAAACTATCCATATACCCTTTCCTTAGAGAGATGCGAAGAGGCCCCTTTTTTTGCCTCTGTGACTCCCAAACCTTAGCTCATTATTGAAGGAAGAGTCTAGGCCACATTCTTCATAGAGCTTCCCCCTTACTAAGATGGCTGCCTTCCAGGAAGGCCAGGAAGTGGGGTATGCAGAACTGAAGTACGAGCTTAGGGAACCTCTAAGTGTTGGAGGACATCAAGCCTCACCCCCAAATCACTGCCAAATGGACTGTCCCCCCCCGGCAATAGGAAATGAGATGCTCATAGCCGCCATTTCCTAACCACTCCTCTGGGGCCCACCCTCACACAGGAAATGTGGTAATAGTTCCAGGCCTGGTGGCCAATGCCCCAGTTCCCCACAGACAGAGGAGTACCAGGTTGAGGAAGATGGCAGGGGAACATCTTCCCTCTTCCCCAGTTAGGAAACAGGAAACCACTTCTATCTCCCCTCTGCTCCCCTCATCATGAAACCAACAAATGGCCCAAGTCATCAAAGGGCACTAGTACTAGTCTGCCCCTCAAAGGGTTTGGTTGAAGGTCAGTATTGGTCTCTTGTTTGGGTGAGTTCTGAGCAAGGTATCCATCCCCCTAAAGGACAACAACCTGCTTGGTTTGGGGATCACTAAAAGTCAAGTATATTTCTGCCCAGGCCTATCTTACCACCCAAGACTACCTCAGAAGTCTACATATGTCTGTCTCGTTTCACTGGTCAGACAGAGATGGCACAGAAAAGTCACAGGTGAAGAGAAGACAGACTGGAAAAATGGAGCAAGAGACAAAGAACTGGGAAGAAAAGGAATGGAGGACAGAAATAGGCAGATGTCCCCCCAGATTCTCAGGCCCTGTACAAACAAGGGTCAAAGACAGAAGAACTAGATAAGAAAATGGCAGAGCCAATGCAATGATCCAGGACATTTCTGAGGGACTTAAGAGAAAGAACACTATTCACATCTAGAGAAAGAACTGTGGGAGCAAAAACACAGAAGAAAAACAACTGCTTGATCATGTGGGTTGATGGGAATATGATTGGGGTTGCAGACTCTAAGTGATCACCCTAATGCAAATATTAATAACATAGAAACAGGTCTTGACCAATGATACATGTAAGACCCAGTGGAATTGCTCATTGGCTACAGGAGGGGGTGAGGGAATGAACATGAATCATGTAACCATGGAAAAATATTTTAAATTAATTAAATAAAAAAATTCAAATAAATAAAAGAAAAAGGAAAAAAGAAAATGGCAGAGCAAGAGGGACTCAAAATAAAAGATGCAAAGAGAATAGGGGCAGAAATTGAGAGAGAATAAATGAAGAAGAGAGACAGAAATGAGGGAAGAGATCTAGTTAAGATACCTGGACAACTTCAAGAAATGGAAAGGGAGGGAGGAAAGGGAGAAATGGAAAGGAAGGAGATTCAGCTCCCCACTGGAACCCTTTCCCATTGGCCTCTCCATCTTCCTCAGCTCCAGTGACCAAAGATTCTTCTAGAAAATGACTATGGTTTTATGGGGGGGTGGGGAGGTGGAAGGAGGCACACAGTACCTGGGGGACATTCCCAGGAGTAGTTAGAAATCCCAGGATCACTGATTTAGAACTGGAGAGCTCATTGGAGGTTGTCTAGTCCAATCCTTTCATATTCCAGTAGAAGAGAAAGGTCCAGAAAGATGGCATGACCGGCATGACCTACTGCCTTGCCCAAGGTCACAGAAGAAGTAATACATAGTAGAGCTGGAATTGGAACCCAAGACTTTTGACTCTAGACCAACATTCTTTCCATTATCCCAGGAAGTATCCAAATAAGGCAGAAAGTGGGGTTCAGTGGTTAATGGGAGGTGTTCAGGTAAGAAAAAAAACTAGTGGGATATCTGGGTTTGTCCTAGCTCACCCCTGAGACTTTATACTAGAACCAACCCAAGGGGAAAATCAGGGAGAGCTCAGGTAGTGCCTGTTCCCCTTCCCCACATATCAGTCAACACCCCACCCCAAATCAAGACAGGAGTTGTGGGGGGAGACATACACTCGACAGCCTGGCAGCCAGACTAAATTTAGGCTCAGGCATCAGAAATAACTCTAATGGAGCCAAGTGCTAATTAGCAGCTGCTGCCCTGGTGTGCCCGCGGCTACAATGGGGCATCTCACAGGGAAGGGGGCTGCCTCTACACTGATTGGGGAGGGGGAACCGGTGGCAGTGCCCCTTGGGGGCATTAACAGCAATAGAAAGGGGGGCATAAGCCAGAGATAGCTCGGCACACAGACAGAGGCTAACTGTGTCAAGCAGCAGCACGGTGAGGCGAGGGGAAGAAAAGAGGGAAGAAGATCCTGACTCCTTGGGCATCCATGCCCGGCTGGCACTGTCTTCTGCCTGCCACCACCCTCCCCTCATAGATTCTGAATGCCAGGGACAGGTGCTCCCTGAGGCTGAGCTGGGAGGGGCAGACCCCACTTCCTGGGCAGGGAATAGAATGAACAGTTGTCCAGTAGAGGAGGGAGGGAGAGGATGGAAACAACAGGGAAGCCTGGGGATGAGGGTGTATTACAAGAGAAAAAAGTGGACAGCACAAGTAGAAAACACAGGAGGGAACCTCCCCAGGAGGAAAGAGTACATGGCGAGGCACAAGGGGGAGCATGTTTACTTCTGTGAGCATAGTTTTTTCTGCCCACCCTTTCTCCATTCAAGGGCATCCCTTTGGGCTGGAAGGAGGGAGTCTGCAAGAAAAAGAAAAAAAGCACCTGATCCTAGGGAATTTCTAAAGTTGGGGGGTTGCTAGATCGCTCAGTGGCCAGAGAGGCCAGGCCTAGAGAAAAGAGGTAGACAAGCTGTGTGACCCTAAACCAGTCACTTAACTCCAAATGTCTAGCCCTTACTGCTCTTCTCTTGGAACCAATAAGTTCCAAAACAAGGTAAGGATTTTTAAAATAATAATAATAAAGGTTTGTTTATCAAACTCTCCTATTAAAGATCAGTTGAAAGAATTGAGGATGTTTAATCTGAGAAGAGAAGATGGGGGTAGGGATAGAGAGGCTGGACAGTTGTCTCAAATTTTTGAAAGGCTATTATGAAACTTCCCACCCTTGGCCCCAAAGGACAAAACAAGAAGGTTCTGTATCTGCCTCATGTGAAATGTGCTGCCTTCAAGAGGTAAAGGGTTTGGCCTCAGACACTTCTCAGCTGTGTGACCCTGGACAAGTCACTTAACCCCCATTGCCTAGCCCTTACCACTCTTCTGCCTTGGAGTCAATACACAGTATTGACTCCAAGATGGAAGGTAAGGGTTTAAATAAACAAACAAATAAATAAATGAGTAAATGGTAAATAAATAATAAGATTTTAAAGGGCAGTGAGTTCCCCTTTACCAGAGGTCTTGAAGCAAAGGCTGAGTGATTCGACATGCATTTTTTAAGCACTTGGGGTTTATGGGGTGTGCAGGAATGACTAGCACCCCTGATGTGAGGGCTTGCTGAGCCCTTTGGGGTCCAGCTGCCACCCATCTCTCAGCAGCCACAGTCTAGTAAAACCATTTGGACAGATGGGCTAAATAAATAACTCAGGCTGAGGGTAACACAACAGACAGGCCTCAAAGCCATCAGGGAGGTAGGTGTCTATCCCAAGCATATGAAGACCTTCCCCGGATTGGAAAGGGACAGATGAGAACAACTTGTTCCCCTGGCCAGGAAGCCCTTAGAGCTTGGTCAGACACTGAAGAAGCCAATCCACAGCACCCCTCGCCTGGGCAAGTCACTTAACCCTCATTCTAAGACTGAAAATAAAGGTTTAAAAAAAAATCCTCTCATTTAGGAAACAAAAGGTTCCTCCCATATCTACCAAAGAAAGAGACACCTTCCACCTCCACCAGAAATCTTGGGGGAACGAACTTCCCTTCCTTCCCCACCTGGGCAAAGTCAGGGGAATCAGGACTTAATTCCATTGGTTCGGTTTCCCTTGAACTTAAATCACTTCTGGATTTCCCCTCTCCTCCACTTCCATAACAACCTGCCCCAGGCCTAGATTTCTCTAAGCACTGGACATCCTTGATACTCCCCAATTTGCCTGGGGAAGGTGCTCCCTAAATCAGTGGCCTTGGGCCATTCTTCTCTCGTAAACAAACTTCCCCAATCTTAGGCCAACAAATATTTATCAAGTACCTACTATGTGCCAGGTACCCATCAGCAGTAGAGATACAAAGAAATTACCCAAAAAAAAGGCATCCTATCAACCTGCAATTCCTAACCTCAGATTTTCCTACAGTCCTAAAGCAATTTTCTCAAGAGGTTTTAATGAATTTCTTTTTTTTTTCTAATCTGAATCACTTTAATTTTTAAAGATAAAATATGCTGGAGTTATCTAGGCAGCTAGGTAGCTAAAGCTCCAGGAGTGGAATGGGGAGGATCTGGGTTAAAATCTGGCCTCAGACACATCTTAGCTGTGTGACCCTGGGCAAGTCACTTAATCCTGATTGCCTAGTCCTTAAGTGCTTTTCTGTCTTGGGGCATCAGATACTAAGACAGAAGGTAAGAGATTAAAAATAGAAAAAGAAATAAAATATGCTGGTTAGTTGGCTGACTTCCCCCCCCTTCTTCCTCTCTTTAAAATAAAAAATAAAATGAAAAGAAAAATAAATTATTTGTTACATGGTATAACTCTCTAGGAAGAAGGGAAAGATAGGGGATATACATGTGATGTACTGAAAAATATCAAGAAAATGTTTTTTTTTTTAAAATAAGGTATGTTAGTACAAATATCAACAATATGGAAGTAGGTCTTAACCAATGACACATGTAAAACCCAATGGAATTTCACATTGGCCACAGGAGGGTGGAGGGGAGGGAAAGAACATGAATCTTGTAACCATGGCGAAAAAAATTATAAATTAATTAATTAAAGGAAATTTTCCAAATTCAAAAAATAAATAAATAAAGATAAGGTATGGGGGCACGTGGGTGGCTCAGTGGATTGAGAGCCAGGCCTTGGGACAGGTCCTGAGTTCAAATGTGGCCTCAGACACTTCCTGGACAATCACTTAACTCCCATTAACTAGCCCTTACTGCTTTTCTGCCTTGGAACCCATACAAGTGTTGATTCTAAGATGAAAGGTAAGAGTTTTTAAATTTAAAAATATAGGGAGCAACGGGGTGGCTCAGTGGATTGAGAATCAGGAGGTCCTGGGTTCAGATGTGGCCTCAGACACTCCCGAGCTGGGTGACCTTGGGCAAGTCATTTAACTCCCATTACCTAGCCCTTACCGCTTTTCTGCCTTAGAACCAATAAATAGTATTGATTCTAAGAGAGAAGGTAAGGGTTTTTTAATAAATAAATAAAAATAAAAATAAGGTATGCTACTTTTAGGCACATTAGAAGGCTACCAAGCAAGGGGAAAAGTCTTGTGAAAGCAGACATTTCACAACTCCAAAAAGTTGGGCCTCTTCCTAAGGGAGTTGAGAACTGTGTGCCAAGGAAGAGCAGGCCCTCATCCCAGCCAAGGCAGAACCAGCAGGCACATGGCGCTGCCCACGCCCATGCTGGCACTCTCCAGCCAGGGAGCCTGAACACAAGAAGGAGCTAATGACAGCACCCCAGGGGAATGCGGGGATCATCAAGGGGAAGGGGGGAGGCGGGTGGACCCTCTTAGTCACACAGACGTCCCCTCGGAGGCCCAAAACATCCCCTAAGACAACAGACCAGCCGGGTGTCTGAGTAGCTCCCCGATGCCCGCCACCCTTGGGCCTAGGAACACCCTGCCCCATTTCCTGCTGCCCCACCACCCATGGGCCCGAGCTTCCTGTTGTGGCCTACATCGCGTTCTCCTTGATCAGGGAACCTCCCACCCCCACCTCTCCTGTCAGGGGGAAGTGGCGGCTTCTCCCCCACCAGACACACATGCACACACACACAGCACTACCGTTAGCACGGTTACCCCACCCTCCCCAAGTGCAGATACCCCAAAGCTCGGGCCGTACCATCCCCTCTTGTGGTTTCCTGCTCACACAGTCATACCAGGGTTTTGCTATGTCTGGGTGTCCCAACCCAGCCTGGCAAATGGAGCTGGAGGCATCCATGTCTGGGGATCTGGGGGCATCGGGGCGGCCGACTCTCTGAGCCACTTTGCTGGTGGTAGTGGCAGTATAGACGGGTGGGCTGTGGGCCTCAAAATGGGCCCCAAATAGGGAAGAACCGGAACTCTGGACATTCCTGCTTCCTCCTTCTACATAGTCATTTTTAGGAAAATCTAGAATCTTCATTTATCTCTTTTAGTTGGGTCTGTTTTTGGAGGGGATTGAGCGGATGCCATCGGACACAACCACAAGGGTCCCCAGAGGGACCCCGAGGTCCACCCCAGCCTCCCTGGGTCCCTTTGCTCCTCACAAGCCCCTCCCCCTCTATTGCATGATGCTAGATGGGGAGGGTTCAAAGACACATTATCATAAGCGTTCCTAGAGGCTGGGCCTGGGGGGCATCATTGCCTCTGCACCCTTATGCATATGCCACTGAGGTGCCCTCAGAGCTTTTAGTCTAAAGTGGGCAGTAAGGAAGGGAAGAGAAGTTTCCCCTTGAATAAGGGCATCGTGCGGTGCCTGGGGCTTTGCCTCAGAGTGACGATATGGGGAGTCCCCCCCAAAAGCCAGGTGGAATATGGTAGAAGACTCCGAGACAGAGAAGACCAACACATTCCCTCAGAGGCAGGGAGGACAGACGTAGACCCTCATATCTGTTGTCCTGCCAGGTCATGGGATGATAGATTTGGATCTGTGAGGAGCCTTAGAGGTTACTGAATTCAAAAGTCTCATTTTAGAGGCAGCTGGGTGGCTCATTGGATTGAGTCAGGCCGAGAGACGGGAGATGCTGGGCTCAAATCTGGCCTCAGACACTTCCCAGCTGTGAGACCCTGGGCAAGTCACTTAATCCCATGGCCTAGCCCTGACCACTCTTCTGCCTTGGAACCACTACTCAGTATTGAGTCTAAGATGGAAGGTAAGGGTTTGGGGGGCAGGGGGAAATCTCATTTTATAGATGAGGAAACCAAGGTACAAAGAATTTAAGGACCCTACCCTATCTGTGTTCTGGGTTGGAGGGGAGGAGGAGTTTGTCCCAGCCCCAGGGCCTGTCCCTTTGAGGGTCCTCCATCCTCTTTCACCTTGACTGGAGACCATTTAGCACCTGGCAGAGGGATGCGCTCCGATGCAGACACTCTCACTGAGCCCAGCCCCCTGGATGAAGCACAGGGGTCTCAGCCTCCCTTGGCCCCCCCCAGCTGAATCGGCCCCGGGGGCAGGAGCTCCCACTTCCGGCTCTGGGTAGAAAGTAAAGCATTGATTTTGGGAAGAGAGAGACCCTTTTAACCTGGGGGATGACGAATGGCTTCCTGGAGGAAGAACTTTGAGTTACGTCTTAATTTCAAAACAGAGTCAAATCTGTTAGAGGGGGAGGAGAGCGAGTCCATTCCTGGCACAGGGAGGATGTAAGCAAAGGCCCAGAAATAAGGGAGGGCAAGATGCAATCAAGGGACCTGCCGTCGTGCCCCTTTGCTTGAAATCTGGAGTACACAATAAGCAACCATTAGGCTCGAGAAGGAAGAAAAGGACCCACAGGGACAAAGAGCACTGCGGTGGTGCCTTTGGTTGTGGGCAAGAAATGGAAAAAAAGTATGTGCCCATCTCTTGGGAGAATTATGGTATATGGATGGCACTGCGTGGACTAGTATTGACCCAGAAAACATGACAGAATGGACTGTATTCAGAGAAACCTGGGAAGATTGGTATGAACTGATGCAGAGTGAAGAGAACAGAACCAGGAGAGAGATGCAGAGAAAGACTGTATAGATGCAGAACGAGACAGAACACTTTCAAGCCCAACTAATATAGTCATTTCTTTTGTTTGATCATACTTACTTGTTATAGGGAAAGAATATTTGTAAAACAGTTTGCAAATCTTAAAGCCCTACATAAATACTGGCTATTATTAGTTCATGGTTCATTAATAGTTCAGTAGTTTTTCAGTTGTGTCTGACTCTTCATTGACCCCTTTAGGGGTTTTCTTGGCAAAAATATTGGAGAAATTTTGTTTTGTTTTGTTTTTAAACCTTTACCTTCTGTTTTAGAATCAATACTGTGTATTGGTTCCAAGGCAGAAGAACAAGAATTAAGTGACTTGTCCAGGGTCTGAGGTCAAATTTGAACCTAAGACCCCCCCATCTCCAGACCTGGCTCTCCATCCACTGAGCCACCCAGCTGCTCCCTGGAGTGATTTTATATTTCTTTCTCCAGCTCATTTGACTGCTGAGGAAACTGAGGCAAAGAAGTTAGATGATTTGCCCATCTAGTTGTCTGAGACCAGATCTGAACTCAGAAGATGTCTTTCTGACTCCAGGCCTAGCATTTTATCCACTGTGCCACCTGGCTGCCTAGTAATTAATAGTAATTAGTAATTATTAATAATAATATTCTGGGTTTGTTATATTAATCAATTGTATTATTATATTTTATTTTTATTATTTTATGT
>NW_025366454.1:0-4599 GCF_016433145.1 Gracilinanus agilis | reverse complement strand
CTATATGTGTGTGTGTGTGTGTGTGTGTGTGTGTGTGTGTGTGTGTGTGTGTGTATAAAGGAGAAGTCAATATTTGCTTGGCTTATGGAACCAAGAACTGGATGCTAACAGAATCAAACCTAATAAGAGTGGCTCTCTTAAGTTGTGATAGATGATGCTTGTCATAAAGGCAAAAGGACCTCAAGTCTGAACAAAGGTATTCCAAGCCTAACAATCCAACTAAGGCTCTGCAAAAAGCTCAGAGGAAAGGCCTTATTAGGACCACAATCTTAGAACCCCTAAGACTGGACCACCTGATCTAAGGGTAGATACACTGGGCAAGAGCTATAAACATTTTCAGCTCTCAAACTGAAGTCTCTGAGACTTGCAAAACAACTTTTCTTCATCTGTTTATGAAAAATCACTATGGTCAGCACACACTGCATATTCTGAGACACACTCTGAAAAAAGGCCTTAGTTAAAAATGAAATTTCAAAAGCTCCCTTTCCAAGCAAATAGAAATGGAATTTAGCTTTCTAGCCTTACACAATCCATACAAATCATGCACTCACTTACTTTGCCTTCATTTGTTAAATTTAAATAAAAAAAAGAGCAAATTAAGCCCCCAGTAATGAGAGTAGTCCCCAATAATAGGGCAAATTTTTGCACATAAAAGAGGCATTGAAGAACATTTACAGTGGAGGTGAAAATTGATTCAATGAAGGAAGAAAATCCACAACAAATTGCCTATAGAAAGCTCTCTTACCACACTGTAGCCCAATCAAATGTAATAGACTTCTCTACTAGCAGCAATGCAATGATCCAGGACTACTCTGATGGACTTATGAGAAAGATGCTCTCCACATCTAGAGAAAGAACTGTGGGAGCAGAAATGTAAAATAAAAACATATCATTGATCACATGGTTCGAAGGGTATATGATTGAGGATGTTGACTTTAAATGATCACTCTATTAGAAATATTAATAATATGGAAATAGGTTTTGAACAATGATACATGTAAAACCCAGTGGAATTGCTTGTCAGCTCTCCAAGGTGGGGGGAAGGAGAAAGGGAGGGGAAAAACATGAATCAAGTAACTATGGAGAAATATTCAAATTTAATTAATTAAATAAATGTATATTTTTTCAAAAGCTATCTTACTTTACAGAAAAGTAGAAGAAAGAAATAAGGGAAAGGAGGTGGGGCTGATAGAGAAGAGGGCAAATTTAGGGAATGTGGCAGTCAGAAACTAAACAGGGGTAAATAGAATGGAAAGTTAATACACAGTAATCATAATGGTGTGATTTTTTTTTTGCAAGTCTAATAAAGGCCTCATTTCTCAAATACAGAGAGAAAGGAGTTGAGTATATAAAAACACCCATCATTCCCCAATTGATAAGTGGTCAAAGGATATGAATAGGCAGTTCTGAGATAAAATAATTAATCACTCTATAGTCATACCAAAAAAATGCTCTGTCACTATTATTTAGAGAAATGCAAATTAAAACAACTTTGAAGTACTACCCCACGCCTATCAGATTGACTTTCATGATAGTAAAGGAAAATGACACAACTTTGAGGGGATATGGTGGGACTGGATGGAATTGGGTGAGTTGTGAACTGATTAAATCATTCAGGAAAGCAATTTGGATCTATTCCCAAAGGCTATAAGACAGTTTATACTCTTTAAGCTACCAATATCATTACTAGGATCATATTCCAAAGAGGTTTTTTAAAAAGGAGGTATGGGGAATGGCCTATAGATACAAAAATATTTTAAATGCCTCATTTTGTGGGGCAAATATTTGGAAAGTGAGGTGATATCCATCAATTGGGGAATAGATGAGTGAGTTATTGTATATGATTGTGATGAAATACTATTGCACCATAAGAAATGAAAAGCAGGAGGAGCTCAGAAAAACCTGGAAAGACTTACACAAACTGTTTCAGAGTGAAATAAGCAGAACTGGGAGAACATTATATAGTGATAAGAATACTTTGCAATGAACATCTGTTCATTGTGAATATTGTGAATAACAACTACTCTAATCAATACAATGACCCAAAACTGTCCCAAAGGACTCATGATTAAAAAAAAATGCCATCTACTTCCAGAGAAAAAACTGAGTCTGAAATCCAGAACAAAGAAAACTTTTTTCATTCTTAATTTTTTTCTACTTGAGTTTCCTTCCACAAAAGGATTAATATTAGAAAATGTTCTACATAATTGCACATGTAAAATCTATGGGATTGCTTACTATCTCAATAGGAATGGGGTAGAAGGAGAGAGAAAGGGAGGTGATTCAAAACTCAATATTCTTTGAAAAATGTTGGAAACTATTTTTACATGTAATTGGGAGGAAATTAAATTTAATTTAAAAATAAAAAGCTGGTACTTCTAAAAGTACCATTTGAACTGATGTAGTACTTTAAAAAGAACTATAACAACTGAAAACAGATATATTTTAATATTGTCTCACAATGTATATTTCATCCATTTCTATGTCTAGCCTAAATTTTGTGACTAAACAATTAACTCCTCAGTTTCCACGTATGTGAGTGAGAAGATTATTTTAGGTCTTTTCTACATTTTTTTCCTGTATAAATGTATAACTTTTTAATTTTAGATAGCATTTCTAAAACAGACTATTTGACACCAGTCCAAAAACATTTAATATGAAGATATAGTCTGTTTCTCAACAGTTCAGATGACACAAACTGGGAGGAATAGCTAACAACATGAATGTCAGTTAAAATTCAAAAACGCCTTGAAATATTGACATGAGGAGAAAATGGAACATGAAAAATATAAATTCTTAAACCCTGAGTCACAAAAAATCAGTTTCACAAATATAAGACTGAAGAGTCATATCTAGACAGCATTTGGGTAAAGGAGATCTAGAGGCTTTTACAAGATCTCTCCCTTGTACCTCAGAGCCATCATTTATTATAAAGAATTGGGTGTGGAGGATTTTTTAAGTCAACAAAATCAATCATTCCATTGCAAAAAATCTGCCATTCTCTGCAATGTTTCACAACTGTGAACCTCTGAAATTCTCCAAATATCTCTCTATTTTTAAAGAGTTTTAGTCATTACCTCTTAATTCATTAGAGACCTAGATGGTACAGCTCAGATCTTCTAGGTGTAAAGCCTGGTCTTTATCATTTTAAACTGTTCATGTTAAATTATTTCATGGTGGCTGCTCTTTTCATCTATGTGGTTATAATAATTATGTCTATGTTGGTTCCTGGCTCTACTTGCTTTAAATTTTATTAGTTATTTAAAAATCTTTCCATGTTTCTCGGTATTCATTCGATTCCTCTGTTTCATAGTATGGTCACATTCCATTATTTTCATTTATCACTATTTATTTAACCACTCCTCAGTCAAAAGGTATCCATTTCTTTCTGGTTCATACATACATATACACACATTCCCAAGTGCTCTTGTGAATATTTTAGTGTATATGGAGTCTTGCCTTTTGGTGATGACTTCCTTGGAGTGTATACCTACCAGTGGAATCTCTAGTTCATTGGGTTTGAAACTTGTGTCACTTTCTCCAAAATTTAGTTTTGCTTTAAGAAACATATTCTAATATTCAGGAATATCTCAAAATGGTATCAGCTGCTTTGTGAGGCAATGAGTTTACAAAGGGCTTCTAGCAAAGCCAAGACATCACTTTCCACTTGGTCATGTTTCAGAGGGAGTGTAGAGATCATTTATGTTCATAGGTAGAGTCAAGGAGTTGGCCTCTAACCTCCTCTCTCCCAGACAAAGGGTATGGAAATTCAGTTCTTTGCACTATATTACACAGTAAGGCAGTCTCTGCTTCTCTACCCCCTGGCATTTTCTAGGTAGGATTTTTTCCTCTTAAGTTAATTGATTATGTATGATATTAGCTTGTGGACATAACATACATATTTTAATCATTACAATAGCAAACCCTTCTGTTCTCTTCAGTGTCATTCTTTAACATGTATTTTATTTCATTGATTATTTTCCTAAATATTAAACCACCTTCATATTCCAGACAAAATTCTACTGGATGCTAATGAATGACTTTTGTAAGGCCAGATTACATTTAATACATTTGCAGTGATATGGATCTAAAGGCAACAGAACATATATAACTTTCTCATCCTGACTTTACTTCTGCTGGCTTGAGGATCAGAGTTATATTAATACCTTGAAAAGAATGAGGACCACATGGGGCCTTCTTTTGAAATAAATATGTGCAATTTAGGGAATATTGGTTCCTGGAATGTTTGCTATTATTCATTTCTTATTCCACCTGGTCCCATGCCTTTTTCCTTGATGGTCTACCTGAGCTCTTTTTAGGTCTTCTATTCAGTGTTTTCAGTTTGGACATTTTAAAACAAATTATAAATTTGCACCTATTTCTTTGATTCTCTTAACTATTTTGAACAATAGTTGTGTTTAAGTTTTTCTGGATATTTTCTTTTTTATTAAAATATTCTCAAGCCCCTCTCTCAGAATTAATGTATTGTTTTAATTATCAAGAAAAATTCACCATAAAGATTATTTTTAGGAAAAGAGAAAGGAAGGAAGGAAGGAAGGAAGGAAGGAAGGAAGGAAGGAAGGAAGGAAGGAAGGAAGG
>NW_025366453.1:0-8178 GCF_016433145.1 Gracilinanus agilis | reverse complement strand
ATATATATATATATATATATATATATATATACATACACATACTAGATACATAAATTGGTCCCTATCTTAAGGGGCAGCAGGGAACAGTAGAAAGAAGACAAAATCTAGAATAAGAAAATCTGAGTTCCAGCCCAGGCTCTATGACTGTGTGACCTCTAGACAAATCAGCTCTCTATACCTCAGTTTCCTTCTCTATAAAAAGAGGGAAACAATACGTGCACTCTCTACTCCACAGAGTCGTTGCAAGGAAAACCCTCGATAAACCTTAAAGTATGAGAGCCATGAATCATCATCTCCAGCCACCTTCAGGCAAGAAGGGTGGACCAGATGACCTCAGGAGTCTCTTCTGACTGGACTCTGTCTTACATCATCTCCCTGCTCACCCAGGCTCTGATGTTTATATAGATCAGTGGTTCCCAAACGTTTTTGGCCTACCGCCCCCTTTTCAGAAAAAATATTACTTAGCCCCCTGGAAATTAATTTTTTTGAATTTTAATAGCAATTAAGAGGAAAGATAAATGCACCTGTGGCCATCACCGCCCCACTGGATCACTGCAGCGCCCATCAGGGGACGCCTGATGGGCGTCCTTTGGGAATCACTGATATAGAGGATAACTCTGATAAAAATTTCAAGTTGTTCTGCTTGAACACAGGGGCTGATGAAGACACTAAACGATAACTCTAGTCCAGCTATCAATAATATGGAATTAGGTATTAATCAATGATACATGTAAAACCCAGTAGAATTGTGCATCGGCTAAGAGGGGTTAGGGGGCTTTGGGGGAGAGGGAAAGAACATGAAACATGTTACTATGGGAAAATATTTAAAAAATAAAAATAAAAAGAATGTCAAGTTGTTGAATTCTACTAAGATTTAAAGGGCAGTTAAGTAGTGCATTGGAGAGTATCTGGCCTGGAGTCAGGAAGCTAAAAATCCAGCCTCAAACACTGAATAACCATGTGACCCTGGGCAAGTCACTTTATCCTGCTTGCCTCAGTTTCCTTCTCTGTAAAATGAACTGGAAAAGGAAATGGCAAACCACTCCAGTATCTTTGCCAAGAACACCTCCAATGGGGTCATGGAAAACTGGACATGACCAAAAACCACTGAACAATAAGAAAGAGGATAGTCATTGCTCTGCTTTGGTAGAAAGAGGTTCCTCACTATTAGTGAGTTCTCTATATTAGTGATGTCATAAGGAGATCAAAAATTGCAGAGCAAATTTCCACCAGCCGGGTCATAAGGTATTCCAAGGTATTCAGACATGACTAAAAAACAACCCACAATGACTGATCCTTGAACTTGTTCCCTTGGGAAACAGCCTGAAAAGGCCAGCTCCTTAATCCTGCATATTATATTTCTTAGGGATTATAAGGGCTCTCACTGTAATGGCGATGCACTGTAGGTGTTGGGACTGTAAGATTTAAAACAAGGTGAGGAAGCATCTGAATTTAGGGTAGCTCGTCTTTGGATGACAGACTTGGGAGCTCACACCAGGTTTGTCAACTTGATCAGATCTCAGCACAATCTTTGAGATCCCGGAACATCTAGACTGGGGGGCAGAGCTGGATTATGGTCAAGCTGGGACATCATTAGTGTACTACAGTGCAAGCTGACTTAGAGAGTGGCCCCAAACACTGAGAGCTTAAGAACTAGCCCAGAGTCACACAGCCAGCATGTGACAAAGAGGGGACTTGAACCCAGCTGCTTTGGGCTTCCAGCCCAATGACAGTATCAGGCTACACTATGCTGCCTCTCATCAATCTAGATAGTTCATATTTTGAGGTAGCCAAGTAACTCAGTAGATAGAGAGTTAGGACTGGAGACAGAAGTCCTGGGTTCAAATCTGCCCTTGGACACTTCCTAGCTGTGTGACCCTCGGCAAATCACTTAACCCCATCTGCCTAGCCCTTAGTGCTCTTCTGCCTTGGAAATGATATTTAGTATTGATTCTAAGACAGAAAGTAAGGGTTAAAAAAAAGAAGATATTTCTAAAAAATTGCCTCTGAGCATACTGGGCTCCCTGGGCAAAATGACTGCTCTTCAGAATTTGGTCCACTTTCTCCCTCTCGTCTTATCTCCTGCTACTCTCAATTTCTCTCAGTACACCATTCCCCATCCCCATCCTCCAAGACAACTAGTGATGGCCTAGGATGCAAAGGATGTCTGACCAAGCTGGAGGCACTCCACAGCCTGTTTAACAGTTCTTCTCATCTATTCATTCTGCCGGGGGAAGTCATGTGCTTGGGATGGAGATTGCCCTACCGCACTGGCCTGTCAGTTACCCTCAACCTGTAGTCCATCTGCTGAGACATTTTTACCGGGCTGTGGCCGCTGCCCATGGTACAACTTCTTGGAGCCATAAGTGAGAGCTGGGTGAGAGATGAACGCTAAAGGAGGATGTGCAGTCCTGAAAAGGGCTCAGTAGACCCATCTATGAAATGATGCAAACTTTTGATAGCTATGCTAAGTTGTATATGCCTATGATATTTTCACTTTATTAAAATCCTACTCTGGAGCAGGGGGCAGCTGGGTAGCTAAGCAGATTGAGAGTCAGGCCTAAAGACAGGAGGTCCTAGGTTCAAATCCTGCCTCAGACACTCCCCAGCTGTGTGACCCTGGGCAAGTCACTTGACCCCCACTGCCCACCCTTACCATTCTTCCACCAAGGAGCCAATACACAGAAGTTAAGGGTTTAAAAAAAATTTTTTAAATCCTACTCTGATATTTTACTCTTCTCCAAATACCCCAATACACACCCCATTCCCTATTATTATTTTGTTCTAGAAGCTTGAGAGCCCCCCTGCCCAAATAATCTCTGAATTCAAGGAGTCTAGGCTTTGGAGAGAGAACTATAATGAACATCTGTTGATTAGCTGTATTATTTTCAGAGTGTTTTCAGGCCTATAATTTCCTTTTTAACCCTTACCCTCCCTCTTAGAATCAGAAATAAGTATTGGTTCTAAGGCAGAAGAATGATAAGGACTAGGCAATGGGCTTAAAGTGACCTGCCCAAGGTCACACAGCAGGAAATTTTTGAATCCAAATTTGAACCAAGGACCTCTCCTCTCTAGGCCTGGCTCTCAATCCAATGAGTCACCTAGCTGACTCCATCATTTTCTTTTTAGCCTTATTGCCTCAGCTTAGATGATTCCCAAAATTCCTTCTGCCTCTGAAAATTTTATTACACCATCTCCCAACTGTCCTGTACAAGCAAGAAATGTTATCTCTACCATGAAATGTAGATGTGCCTGTATGTGCCTGATGACCTCAGACGAGTCGTGTTCTTGATCTCTTGATTTCAGCTTCATGATTAATAAAAGGAGTGCACTGGGCTAGATGACCTAATGTCCATCCCATTCAGTTCCTAAGATTATGCTAGCATCAGCATCACCAACGTCAAGTCGTCTAGTCCGACTGCCTCATTTTCCAGATGAGTTAACAGGTCCACAGAGGAAAAGCAACTTGCCCAAGGCTTGGTAGTGAGTCAGTTGGAGGGTCTGAACTGAGGTCATCTGTTTCCAGAGCTAGAGTTCTTTATACTCTACCAGGTCATCTCCTTAAATCTTATGATCTAAATATGTTACAAGACTCCTTGCTCGGACATTCTATGTTCTCAGGTCCTTTCTAGATCACAGTCTGTGTTCTAAGGTACCCCAAAGCTCTGCCCTTCTATCCTGTCTCTGTCCAGGGTCTTCTTCTCTTTTCTCCACTCTCTCTCATGGTGATCCTATCAGCTCCCATGGGTCCAATTATCTCTATCAGATCCCAAACTCTATATATCCAATCCTAATCCTGCTCCTAGGGCAGCAAGGTGGCACAGTGCATAAAGCACTGGGTCTGGAGTCAGGAAAACTATCTTCTCAAGTTCAAATTCAGACTCAGACATTTACTAGCTGTGTGACCCTGAGAAAGTCACTTAACCCCATTTGCCTCAGTTTCCTCATCTGTAAAAGAAAACCCCAAATGGAGTCACAAACTGAAACAACAACAAAAACCCAGTTGGAAATGACTGAAATGACTAAACAACAAAAATCTCACTTCTGAACCAGTCCCACCTTACTAAAAATGCCTGCTGCTCTCTGCTGAAATACTTAGTCAACAGTGCTTGGCAGTCAGTAAGCTCTTGATAAATGTGCATTGATTGGTTGAATCATCTCTACCTAACTGATGGTCCAGTTTTCAAAATTCAATAATTTCAAAACAGAATTCATATTCTCTCCAAAAATCATTTCTCTTCCAGACTTGGATTTTTGTCCCAGACACCATTGTTCTGCTGGTCTCGATAGCTAATTCAGTTGCCAAGTCATTTCAATCCCACCTACACAACATCTCTTACCTTGCATTTGGTAGAGAGAATTTCCACATGTGGAGATTTCCATGTTAATAAATCAAGAGATCTGAACCCCTTCCTTCCCAAAAGGTGAAAGTCCCCATGTTGGGGTGTCAGATAGAAAGAGAAAAATGGAAGTTCCTGCCCTCAAGGAACTTCCTTTCTGCTGAGGGATGCCAGTAAACAGGACCTGGGCTGTAATTTAGAAGCCCTAGGCCCTATCTCCTGCTTAGAACCAAGGGCACCAATCTCCTTATTCCTAGCTTGGTTTGGCACCTATGTTCAACTCAATGCCATAAATCTACTTCCTGCAACACAAGTATGCCAGAGAAGACTTCCTCTCTCTTCTCTTTGACCCTCAATGTCGCCACCCCACCATGATTTGTGGGAGACGAGAATTTTCAGTTCCAAGTTGTCCTCCTTGGTCTGGTATCTTCCTTTTGCCCATCCTGGAACATCTAGGGGGTTTTGTTTAAGTTTCCTAAATTTCTTACCAGAAACAATTTGGCAAAGGCAAGGTTGTGGAGGAGGCTTTAGCTAAATGAACATAAAAACATGTGTGCCTGGGAGTCTGTCATCCCTAATGTTCTTAACAGAGAGAAGTTCCGGAGGCTGTCGCCCAGCCTAAAGCCAGAGGACAGAAGGGGGAAACATGTGTCTAGTGGCATATATTTTTAGTGGGGGGGGGGGGCTCTACGTAGTCATTCTGCTAGAGATACTTTGGGGACAAGGGAATTGTACTCTCTCCCATAAATTTTCTAGGCAAAAGACTCTATTTTAGGTATTTTTAATTGCCAACCAACAGTGGAAAGAACATTGAAGTTGGAGTCCAAAGACCTGGATTCTTGCCTTGGCTCTCCTAGAAAGGTAGAGTAGAAGAGCAAAAGGGGAAATGGAGGAAAGCTAGGTGGCGTAGTGGATAAAGATCCAGGCTTAGAGACAGAAGGTTCTGGGTTCAAATTTGGTCTCAGGTATTTCCAAGTTCTGTGACCCAGCCTTCACTATTCTTCTGCCTTGGAACCAATACTTAGTTTGGCTTCTAAGATGGAAAGTCAGGTCATTTTTTAAGTGAAAAGAACGGGCAATGGACGTGTGATTGGTAAGATCTGACATTCATCAGGAGTACCAAGATGGGGGTTGGGAATAACATGAGCAGTTCCTACCTCAGACGGTCATTAGGAGGCTTAAATGAGCATATGTGTAAGCTAGGGCTTTGTAAACCTTAGTTACAGGCTACTTTATTCTCTAATCTCCTTTCTTTGTAAGACTATGGTAGCAAAAGATGACAAAAATCATAGAATTTCAGTTAGGTGGGATTCCAAGGACCAGTCAAACTCCTAATGAAAGGAAAACTTGCAATATAACATACCTGACAAGTTGGTCATCCCATGTCACCTCTATGCTTGTGTGACCCTAGGTAAGTCAATTCACCTCTGTTTGCCTCTGTTTCTTCATCTGTTAAAATGGGGAATCATAACAGCACCTCCCTCCCAGGGTTGTTGTGAGGGTTAAATGATATAATAATAATAAGATGCTTAGCACCCTGTCAAGCACTGAGTAGACGATACATAAATGTCAGCTACTATTATTAGAAAAGTTTAAGGTCAATCAGGACCTTAGGAGAAGCAGGAGTCAAAAGTTAAGCTGAGGGCAGCCCATTCCACTTTTGGAAAACTCGACATCATTGGGAAGTTCAATCAAATCTAACTATGCTTGCATTTACAACTTCCATCCATCTCCTATGAGGTGGGGGCACTTCTGAGCTCACAGGGCCAATGGGAGGGAAACACTTGGAAAACAGAAATCCTAAAGAAATGTGAGTAAGTATCATTAAAATCATATTCTATCAGTATCAACCACTGGATCCCAGGAAGAATGATTCCTAAGACTTAAAAACAACACAAGCTGAACAAAACATACTGGACGAGATGTTCCATTGAAACCCATCCCTCCCTGCCTCCTGAGGTCAGAGATGCCTTTAACTGAGACTAGAGGTCAATATGACAATAAAGGAAAATAAGAAATGTTGCAGGGGTGTGGGGAAATTGGGACACTAAAGCACAGTTGGTGAAGTTGCGCAATGATCCAATTATTGTGGAGAGCAATTTGGATCTATGCACAAAAGACCATAAAACTGTGCACCCTCTGACCTAGCAATACCACTAGTAGGTTTGTATCCCAAAGAGGTCAAAGAAAAAGGGAAAAGGCCTTTGTGTTTAAAAATATTTATTGTGGTGGCAAAGAATTGGAAATAGAAAGGATGTCTAGCAATTGGGAAATGGCTGATTAAGTGGTTTATGATTGTGATGGAAATCTATTACGCTTTGAGAAATGATGAGAAAGATGATTTTGGAAAAAAAAAAAACCTGGAAAGACTTACATGAACTGATGTAGGGCAAAATGAGCAGAACCACAAGGACACTTTATTCAACAACAGCAATATGATATGATAAACAATTGTGAACGTCTTAACTATTCTTAGCAGTACAGTGATATAAGACAATCCCCAAGGACTCATGATAAAAAATGTTATCCGCCTCCAGAGAAAGAACTGATGGAGTCTGAATGCAGACTAAAATATTCTATATTTCGCTTTCTTCATTTTTTGGTTCAAGTTTTCTTTCACAAAATGATTAATATAGAAAAATGTTTTATTGCAAATGTAAAATCTATATCAGATAGCCTGCTATTTTAGGGAAGAAGGAAGGGGAGAATTTGGCTCAGAAAATTTTTTTAAAGGTTAAAAATAGTTTTTACATGCAATTGAGGAAAATAATGAAATATTATTTTAAAAATTAAAAATAAATATTAGCAGACCAGAGACTCCTGCATGTCCCCAAATCCTTTTCGGTGGATCCGAGAGGTCAAAACTATTTTTATAATAATACCAAGACATTTTAATTTCTAATAAAATAAACATTGATGGATATATCTCACATAAACAAAAACTCTTTAAAACAGTGTCTTCAACAATTTTTAAGAGTATTATGGGCTCTGAGGGATTTATGGTAAAGAACGCTACCCACATTCAGAGGAAGAACTGCAGGAGAGGAAGCATAGAAGATAAACAATTGCTTGAATGCAGGGGCTGAGGCGGACATGATTGGGGATGTGGACTTGAAACTACCACACCAAAGCAGCTAACAACAATTTGGAAATAGGTCTTGATCAAGGACACATGACAAAAGTAGTGGAAATGTGCATCGGTCATGGGTGGGGGGAGGGGGGGGTGAAGGGGAAAGTAGGGGCATAAAGTATGTAAACAGGTTAAAATGAATATTAATAAATGTTTTTAAAAAAGAGTATTATGGGATTCTGAGACCAAAGAGTTTAAGAACCACAAATAGGGAGCAGCTAGGTAGCTCAGTTAAAAGGTCTAGAGATAGAAGGTCCTGGGTTCAAATCTGATATCAGACACTTCCTAGCTGTGTGACTTTGGGCAAGTCAATTAACCCCCATTGTCTAACCCTTACTCTTCTTCTGCCAGTATACAATATTGATTCTAAGAGGAAGGTAAGATTTTTTTTTTAATTATCACCACTCATCACCATCACTATCATCACCTTCAAAACATAGATCCCTAGAAAAAGAAAGCAAAGCCCATACCAACTCCATCATCCTATCTGTTACTGCAGTTGGCCATAAGATACTTTTTTTTAAACCCTTACCTTTCATCTTAGAATCAATACTGTGTATTGATTCCAAGGCAGCAGAGTAGTAGAGGCTAGGCAATGGAGATTAAGTGACTTGCCCAGGGTCACACAGCTAGGTCAGATTTGAACCCAGGACCAATACACTGTATAAAAAAAAAAAAAAAAAAAAAAAAAAAAAAAAAAAAAAAAAA
>NW_025366452.1:0-5277 GCF_016433145.1 Gracilinanus agilis | reverse complement strand
TATATATACACATGTATATGTATATATATATATTTTTTTTTAAACCCACAATACAGTGAAGCCATTGTAAGTGAACCACGATATAGCAAAGGATAGCTATACTTTCACAAATGTTAACATAAATATCATTGAGTTAAAATTAATATTTTCCTGCACAAGTATAGATGGAAATATTTTGGGAGTTCATAAAAATGAACTTTATTTTCCTACAGAGGACAAATTCCCCTTTATTAAGTTCTCAGAGTTGATATTTCTCATATCTGGGCCTTGAACTCAGATCTTTCAGACCCCATGGTCAGTCCTCTTTGCATTACTCTATTTTGCTTGTATTATTCCTGATTATATTCATAGATATTATATTAACATAATAATGATTTTATGAAATTCTTTAGACTTTAATATTGTAATTAATTAAAGTGTTATTTTAATAGTTAATAGTATCTTACATTTATATAATTGTTCTACAGTTTACAAAGCCTTTTCCTTACAACAACTCTGCTTTGGAAGTAATAAGAATTACTGTCACTAAATTAATGAGGGAGAAACAATATGTGGTGCTGGTAGCAAAGACTTTCCACAGGCCATATAGATACACTCTCTTTGTTTTACATAGTCAGTCAGTGTTTTTTATCTCTGTCCTTAGCAATTTGACTTCTGATTCACAGTCTGAATATTCATCATAAAGATCCACAAGTGGCAAAGAACCAGAAACAGAGAGGTGCCCATTAATTAGAGAATGGATAAACAAATGGCAGCTTATAAATTTGATGAAATATTATTGTGCTGTAAGAAATGATGAAGGGAATGATTTCATAAAAACCTGGTAAAATTTGCATGAACTGATGCAGAGAAAAATATGCAGAACTGGGAGAAGAATTTATATGATACTAATAATTATACAAACAATTATAAAAGGTTTAAGAATGCTTATCAACATAATGATTACCTCAACAATCATGATTCCAGATGACCCATGATTAAGCATACTTTTCCTTTTCTTTGTCCTTTCATTTCCTTGATAGAGGGAAGTTGGGGAAGAGAAAATACATTTTAGCCAATTTTTTAAAAATAAAAATACAAAGGTCCAAATGATCTCTTACTTTTGTACATATTCAGCTATCTAATTAGTGTTTTTCACAAGTACTCACGTGTCTGCTTCTGGGATTTTTTTCTTATAATTCTGTATCTTCAGTAAATCATTACTGAAATATTTTGTGGCTATTAACATTTACACTATTATTTCTGTATTTAGTTGATTAACTTAATTTATCATTCATAAACTGTCAGAATGACTTCTTATTGTGCATACTTTGCTTGTATCTTGTCCAACAATACCATCTAATTCTATGGTCAGTGAAAAATGTCCACTTGTTTCTTCCATCAACTTGTTTTTTTCTTTCTCCCTCCCTCCCTTCCTCTCTTCCTACCTTCCCTTTTTCATTCAAATAGTTGTCATTCTGTCATTCCATAGCTTCCTTATAATTTCATTTACATGAATAATTATCTCCCTACTGTTGACCCCTTTTACATTGTGAAGTAAACAGATCTTTGACAGGAAAACACACATGGACACACACACACACACACACACACACACACACACACACACACACCCCCCAAAACTAAACTAAAAAACCAAAACTTCATCCTTTGCCTTTCCCTTAAAAGACTGTTCTTAACAAAATAATGGTAAAACTCTAGTGGAATATAATGAATACATCTTTGATCCTTGAGAGGGAAAAGCCTGTAACTTGAAAGTGACATTATTGACCTTTTATTTATGCAGGGTTTGTGACTGTAACTCTAGTCCTTGAATCCCTCCTACCTAACACAGTGCTGCCTTATATAGTGAGTGTTTAAAAAAATGTTTTTTGGATTGGATTGTTTGTGTTTTTGAGAAAGAGGAGAAAAAAGACATTCCATTTTACAGCTTATAAATTTCTCACGTTGATTAAATTGCAATTTCTAACTTGGCCAAAATTGTTTTTCTAATTTTTTAGTTCCTTAAATAGTGGTGATAATTATAATCAGATAAACTATGTAAAAAATTTTTACTATGTTCCCTTTAAATTAAGGTAGCTTTATGTATGTGAATTAACCATGGGATGCTATTGTAAAATTTTTATATATTACATTAACTTCTTAGATATGTTCATTAGAAATGAATTAATATATCTAAAAGACATTTCTTTACATATATTGGAGTTTTAAAAGTGATAACCTTCTAGAACCTGATAAATGGTATTCATTGAATCAAATGGATAAGTTTTTGAGAGACATGCTAAATTAATTAAAATAATTTCTCAAATAGATGTCCATATGATATATATTTTGCAGTTCTGGTGACAGATGGAGAAATCATTTCATTTGTGGCTTACATCCATTCCGGATTTTGTAAAGTTTATAAAGATGTTATTGGACTTATGAAATATAAACTAAAGAAAATGGTAAGTTATTTTAACCTTTTTAAAAAATTGAATTTGTGATTAATTGCATTGGGAACTCCTAGTGATAAGATTCTTCTTATGAATACATTTCATTGAGTGACTTTCAAATTTTAGGTGGTCTAGGGGAATTGAGAGGTTCAGTGGTCAACCAGATTTTGCTTGAAGACATCTATTGAGGGAAAAACAGTCTCTCTTGAGGTGGCCCTTCCCTCTGAACAACTATAATTTTTAGGTAAAATTTCCTTTACCTAAAGTTTAAAGGTCCCTTTTAGCAACTTCTGTCTCTGTTCCTGACTTTGTGGCCAAAAAGAATAAGCTTTATTACTCTCCCACATGACAATCCTCCAAATACTTCAAGGTAGCTATTTCATCTTTCAATATCTTCTCTTCTCCAAGTTAAGCATTTCTAGTCTTTTCAAAAATCACAGTAACATGAATTCAAGACACAATTCTGGTTTTCATCCTCTGGGTGATTGCCATTTCATTGATGTCGTTCCAAAATGACATGTCTAGATCTGAACCCAATATTCCAAGTGTTTTTTGACCAGGACAGAGTACAATTAGATTAGGTAGCCTCTCTTCTCTTAATACACTGGGATCACATTAGATTTTCTGTCTGTACTATCACCTTGTTAATTCAAATTAAACTCACAGCCCACTAAAACCTTAAGTATTTGTGAGATGGACTACTTATTATCCAGCCACACCTCTCTATTTCTGTACATGTGGAATTTATTTTTTAACTTAACTTTTCATTAATTTCTTTTATCTTTTTAGAGTCATCCCAATGCTCTAACCTATCTAGATTTTCTCTTCTTCATACTCCTTATCCAATATTATAATAAACCTCCAAATTTTTCATTATTTACATATTTGCTGAGCATGCCATCCATGGCTTTATCTAAGGCATGGAAAAATTGTTAAATAATATTAGGCCAAAGCATATATCTTTTTGCTTCACCACTTCCACATTATTAAGTCAAAAATTATTAACTACTTTGCTTTAGGCAGAATGAGTTCTAGCAAATGTCCAAATAGTTGAAGTTTCCTGTTCCAACTCTATCCTATTCTGTGTTAGACTCTTAATCTGTTTTCCTTATTCCTCATCTATATCCTCTTTACCTCCATTAATCTCTACTCAAATACTCTTCACTTTGCTTCTAACAACTGATTTTCCTCAATTATATATCTTCCCTCACTTAAGTCATTCTTACTCCATTATGGTTTCAAATTTGCCTCTGTGTTTTTATTTCTAGTTTCTCTTTTTGCTATCTATATTTCATACATATATGTATAAAAATCTGAGGACATGAGGTCAATTACAAGTTCCTTGCTTTTTCTGTCATACAACTTCCTGAAACAAGTCCTGATTCTTTTCTGTCTTTTTATTTCCTTTTTTCCTTCTTTTTTAATCATTAAGCACTTTCTTCCATCTTTTAAAAAGAAATATTTCATTTTCCCTGTTAAGTTGGAGAAGCCTCTTTGAACCTCTTTCCTTTTTTTCTATAAGACAGGCAACTTACACTTTGAGCAAAACTAATCCTCATCCCCCCTTTTTTTTGGTGATGACAGAAATAAAAACATCACATAAAAAGAAAGTATTCTCATTAAAAATGTATCCCTGCTCCTTATAATTACTTGGAGATGAGTGAAATTCTCAGTCATTTCTAATTTCTAATAGAAAACCCTTTGGAAAATTGCCTTAGCAAACTTCTTGTCTGAGTCTTTAATTTTTTTTAACATTTATTAATAATCATTTTTAACATGGTTACATGATTCATGCTCCTACTTTCCCCTTCACCCCCCGCACTCCCCCCACCCATGGCCGACGCACATTTCCACTGGTTTTGTCATGTGTCCTTGATCAAGACCTATTTCCAAATTGTTGGTGGTTGCATTGGTGTGGTAATTTCGAGTCCACATCCCCAATCATGTCCACCCCGACCCATACGTTCAAGCAGTTGCTTTTCTTATGTGTTTCCTCTCCTGCAGTCCTTCCTCTGAATGTGGGTAGTTTTCTTTACCATAAATCCCTCAGAGCTGTCCTGGGTCATTGCATTGTTGCTGGTACAGAAATCCATTACATTCAATTTTACCACAGTATATCAGTCTCTGTGTACAATGTTCTTCTGGCTCTGCTCCTTTCGCTCTGCATCTGTTCCCGGAGGTCTCTCCAGTTCACCTGGAACTTCTCCAATTTGTTATTCCTTTTAGCACAATAGTATTCCATCACCTGCATATACCACAGTTTGTTCAGCCATTCCCCAATTGAAGGACATACCCTACTTTTCCAGTTTTTTGCCACCACAAAAAGTGCAGCTATAAATATTTTCGTACAGGTCTGTTTATCTATGATCTCTTTGGGGTACAAAGCCAACAATGGTATGGCTGGATCAAAGGGCAGGCATTCTTTTATAGCCCCTTGAGCATGATTCCAAATTGCCAGCCAGAATGTCTGGATCAGTTCACAACTCCACCAGCAATGCATTAATGTCCCAATTTTGCCACATCCCCTCCAACATTCATTACTCTCCCCTTCTTTCATTTTAGCCAATCTGCTAGGTGTGAGGTGATACCTCAGAGTTGTTTTGATTTGCATTTCTCTAATTATTAGAGATTTGGAACACTTTCTCATGTACTTATTGATACTTTTGATTTCTTTACCTGAAAATTGCCTATTCATGTCTCTTGCCCATTTATCAATTGGGGAATGGCTTGATATTTTATACAATTGCTTTAACTCCTTGTATATTTGAGTAATTAGACACCTGTCAGAGTTTTTCATTATAAAGATTTTTTCCCAATTTGTTGTTTCCCTCCTGATTTTGAC
>NW_025366451.1:0-4680 GCF_016433145.1 Gracilinanus agilis | reverse complement strand
TGGGAGGTAGGTACTATTATTATCCCCATTTTATAGATGAGGAAACTGAAACAGGCAGAGATTACTAACACAGCTAGCCCAGCTCTCTATCTATTCCTCCACACAGCTGAGAAGACCAAGTTTTGAAATGGGGCCAGTCCCAGTTCCTAAAAGATGATCAAGGCCCCTATTCTCCCAGGTCAAGTGATAAAAGAATACTTAGAAGATTCTGGGGTATAAGTGTCCATGTTCACAGCCCCTGCTCTCTTTTTCAGGGGTGGCAGTCCTTACTTGCCTGAACATTTGAAGGAGATGGAGAGATGAGGCATGCAAACAGGTAGCCCATTGTGTTAGTCCATGGTTCAGTGGACAATGAGTTTGGCCCAGAATTGAAAATGAGAAAAAGAGCAATTATGTTGGGGAAATTTGAATGATCTAAAACTGCTTTGGCACATAAAACCTGTCTCTTTAATACCAATATTCTTCCAAAAATGGGGTATTTAGGTGGCCCAGTGGATAAAGCACTGGGCCTGGAGTTGGAAGAACTGAGTTCAAATCTAATCCCAGATTCTTACTAGCTGGGTGATCCCGAGTAAGTCACTTAACATCTGTCTGTCTGTTTCCTCGCATGTAAGATAGGGATAACAACAGCACCTATCTCACAGGGTTGTTGCCAGGATCAAATGCAATAACACTTATGAAGTGCATGGCATCATGCCTAGCACATAATAGGTGCCACGTAAATGTTTATTTCCTGCCTGCTCACCCAAATGGCCAAGGAACAGCACAATCTCTAAAGAATTCAGAATCTGGTGAATCAACGGTCAATGAAAAGCTGCACTGGCTACATATGTTGTCTGTAGCATGTTACTGAATTTTAAATGAAGAAAAGCACAAAAGGCCTCTCAATGCTCCTCAACATCCCCTTCTGCTTGCATAAAAAAATCCATTTTTTGACCTTTTACAAATGCTATCAGTATCTAATGCCAAATTTCTGCCAAATGACCTCTGTATTGACATACCACCGAAATAATGGAATCAATCCATACTGATATTTTCCTAATATAGCAAAAGTCTGCTATACCTTTCATCTTTGTAAGAGGCCGAGGGTTTCCAAAAGGGAAACTGAGTTAGCCATTGGCACAAATGCTACCCTGAGTGCATGTTTACAATATGAATGAAGCCTAATCAGAGGATTAGGGGGTACAGCTGGATGGCTCAGTGGCTTGAGAGCCAGGCCTAGCGATGGGAAGTCCTGGGTTCAAATCTGACCTTAGACAATAGCAGTGGATAGCAAGTATGCTCTCAGATGAGATTCAAAGAGTCCAGGAGGCAATGGAATACAGGAAGATACTTTATTGGTGATCTTGCAAGAGGAGGCTCCCCCAATGATGGGGTCTAGAAAAGACTCATTCAGGGGGCAACTGGGTAGCTCAGTGGATTGAGAGCCAGGCCCAGGGATGGGATGTCCTGGGTTCAAATCTGGCCTCAGGCACTTCCTAGCTGGGTGACCCTGGGCAAGTCACTTAACCCCCATTGCCTAGCTTTTACTGCTTTTCTGCCTTCGAACCAATATGCAATGTTGATTCCAAGGTGTAAGTTAAGGGTTTTTAAAAAAGAGGATAGAAGAGGGGCTGAGATTTGGGGTGTAGGTGTAGGCAGGGTTGCTCTTCCTCTTTGCCTTTGGTTCCTTTTTGCCTTTAAATAGTGATAGAGACATTGAAGTCAGACTGGTTTTGCCAGGCGTTAGTACCCCAAGTTTCTGGTACACATAGTGCCTGGCAATTACTAAAGAACTTAATAGATGCTTGTTGACTTAACTGGCTGACTGACCATCTGACTGGCATGTGGGTGAGCCTTGAAGATTTTGAGAATGGAACCTTTTAGGCTGCTGGTACCACAGCCCAAGCCTCTACCCATCAGGGTTGGGAGCAAAACACGGGAGACCCAGACTTGAAGCAGAGATGCATGCTGCCATTGGACACTGCAGGGATTATTGTCGCCAAGGGCAACTCCAGAGTGCTGGGGATTGTCAGCTGTGACAGAGGGTGGAGGAAGAGTGCTCAGAACAGGAAGACGGACCTTTTGCCCTCTGCCCCTCTCATTTCTTTTTTTTTTTTTTTTCTTTTAAACTCTTAACTTCTGTGTATTGACTTATAGGTGGAAGAGTGGTAAGGGTAGGCAATGGGGGTCAAGTGACTTACCCAGGGTCACAGCTGGGAAGTGTCTGAGGCTGAATTTGAACCTAGGACCTCCCGTCTCTAGGCCTGGCTCTCAATCCACTGAGCTACCCAGCTGCCCCCTCATTTCTTTATTAGATTCGGAGGTTTAGGGTCAACATACTCACACACAACCTTCTTTCTTATCTCCTTTTGACCTGAGGATAGACAGGGGGGATGAGAAAGGAGATTGGGAAATGTTTGGGCTTTGGGCAGGAGCACCTGCTTCATTTCTTTTTTCCATTTTTCCTTTTATGTACAAAAAAGCAAACAAAAAATTCTCCCTTATGTATAGCCTGTTTTTGGCCCAAGTCTTATGGCTATGGGGGCTTATAACTGAGAAAAGGAACATTCCAGATGGGAGCTGGGAGCTAACTAGCCATAGGTTTCCCCCACCCCCACTTTAATAATTTTGAGAAATATTTTGTTAATGCCCCTGATTAAAATTCAGAACCTCAAAGTCAATATTTTTTTTAAAATTCCCAGTAATTCCCAGGAGGGAGGAGAAGGAGGTGTAGTCTGAGAGTTCCTGAACTAAAAGTCCTCTGGGAATCAGTGCAACCACTATGAGTGGGGTTCCTTCCCAGCAGGAGTCAGATCAACTCGAATAGGATCATGAAGCTGCTTCTTTAGTATGGCATCACCTGGTGGTCAAATCCTAGATTACAAACCCTTGCTGGTTTATTACTGAAGTGGCATCCTGCCCTCCTATGGGCTTAGGGGATGGCAGCACATGAGCCAACATGGGCCGGACTGTGGCACTCTTTGATGCATCACATGGAACAGCCGACAAGCTCGCACCTACGCCAGCCACACATATGTCACACGAGAAATGAAATGAGAAGATGTAAAGAAGTCACCAATAAACGCAAGGGAAGGTGTTGGAAGAGCTGGTTTCATTGTGAGCCCAACGGCAAAAAGAAACCTAATTTCATGGGGCTTAGGGATTGCTCCCTTTTCCATAATCAGAAGCAAATAGGCCACCAAGAAGATGATCACAGTTTATCTATTATGACTGTCATCATCATCACTATCATCAAGCATCTGTTACAAAAGAAAAGAAAGAGAGCTTTCATGAGCAACCTGATCAGATCCTTCAAACTAGGTCTATGAACTGTGTTCATCAGTGATGGTAGTGCAAAGGGGATCAAAGAAGAGGACAAAGTTGTAAAATATAATTATAATCAAGTGGGGGGGGGGCAGCTGGCAGACCTAGAGATGGGAGGTCCTGGGTTCAAATCTGGCCTCAGACACTTTCCAGCTGTGTGACCCTGGGCAAGTCACTTGACCCCCATTGCCTAGCCCTTACCACGCTTCTGCCTTGGAGCCAATGACTGCAAGACAGAAGGTAAGGGTTTATAATAATAATAACAATAATAATAATAATAATAATCAAGTGTGGGGACTTGGCTACTGCCTTCCAGTGTGACCTCAGACAAATCACTTTACCTGTTGAACCCTCAGTTTCCTCATCTTATATGACAAGGCTGAATGAGATGTTCTCCAGGGTTCCTTCTAGTTCTTAGCCCTATGGCTTTATAAAAGAGACCTTTGTGCCATGAATACTCTCTCTCTCTCTCTTTTTTTTAAAACCCTTGCTTTCTGACTTAAGTATCCATTCGAAGGCAGAAGAACAGTAAGGGCTAGGCAATCGGGGTTAAGTGACTTATCCAGGGCCACAAAGCTTGTAAGTGTCTGAGGTCAGATTTGAACCCATCTTCATGCCTGGCTCACCATCCATTGAGACACTTAGCTTGCCCCTGAATACTCTGTTCAAGAAGAGAGTTAGAAGGGCTGCTACCGAAAGAGCCAAAGATCATTGCAAAAAAAAAAAAATGTCTTCAGCCTGAGAGATACAGACTGGAATAGTGTTTTTTTAAACCTTTCTCTTCCATCTTAGAATCCACACTGTGTATTAGTTCCAAGGCAGAAGAGTTGTAAGGGCTAGGCAATGGGGCTTAAGGTCAGATTTGAACCAAGGGCCTCCCATCTCTAAGCTTAACTGTGTTACCTAGCTACCCCTGAGACTGGAACAATGACTAATCTGGGGAGCTTCCTGGTGAGAAAAGTCTCCTCTACCAATGCAGGTTGACACCTACTCTGCAGTTTATGGTTTTAGGGAGTTGTCCAGAAACTAGGAAGTTAAGTGATTGGCCCAGGGTCACGAAGCCAGCATATATCAAAGGAAGGACTTTGCCCCAGGTTTTCTTAGCTTCAAGGCTGGCTCTCTATCTATTACACCACACCTCCTCTTAACCCTATCCCTTAAAAGGGGCAGGTAGGTACCCCAGTAGATAGAGTGCCAGGCCTGGAGATGGGAGGTCATGAGGTTCAAATCTGACCTCAGACACTGTGTGATCCTGGGCAAATCACTTAACCTTAAGTGCCTTGCCGGTACTGTTCCTCTGTATATTGATTCTAAGATAGAAGGCAAGCATGAGAGAGAGAGAGAGAGAGAGAGAGAGAGAGAGAGAGAGAGAGA
>NW_025366450.1:0-4052 GCF_016433145.1 Gracilinanus agilis | reverse complement strand
ATTACAAAATGTAAATTAAATGGTTTTGATTATATTAAACTAAAAAGTTTTTGTACAAACAAAAACAATGTAGTCAAAATCAGAAGGGAAACAACAAATTGGGACAAAATCTTTATAACGAAAAACTCTGACAGGGGTCTAATTACTCAAATATACAAGGAGTTAAAGCAATTGTATAAAAAATGAAGCCATTCCCCAATTGATAAATGGGCAAGAGACATGAATAGGCAATTTTCAGGTAAAGAAATCAAAAGTATCAATAAGCACATGAGAAAGTGTTCCAATCTCTAATAATTAGAGAAATGCAAATCAAAACAACTCAGAAGTATCCCCTCACACCTAGCAGATTGGCTGAAATGAAAGAAGGGGAGAGTAATGAATGCTGGAGTGGATGTGGCAAAATTGGGACATTAATGCATTGCTGGTGGAGCTGTGAACTGATCCAGCCATTCTGGCTGGCAATTTGGAACCATGCTCAAAGGGCTATAAAAGAATGCCTGCCCTTTGATCCAGCCATACCATTGCTGGGTTTGTACCCCAAAGAGATCATAGATAAACAGACTTGTACGAAAATATTCATAGCTGCGCTTTTTGTGGTGGCAACAAATTGGAAAAGGAGGGGATGTCCTTCAATTGGGGAATGGCTGAACAAACTGTGGTATATGCAGGTGATGGAATACTATTGTGCTAAAAGGAATAATAAACTGGAGGAGTTCCAGGCGAACTGGAGAGACCTCCAGGAACTGATGCAGAGCGAAAGGAGCAGAACCAGAAGAACATTGTACACAGAGACTGATATACTGTGGTAAAATTGAATGTAATGGACCTCTGTAGCAGCAGCAATACAATGACCCAGGACAATTTTGAGGGATTTTTGGTAAAGATGCTACTCACACTCAGAGGAAGGACTGCAGGAGAGGAAACATATAAGAAAAACAACTGCTTGAATGCATGGGTCGGGGTGGACGTGATTGAGGGTGTGGACTCGAAACTACCACACCAATGCAACTACCAACAATTAGGAAATTGGTCTTGATCAAGGACACATGACAAAACTAGTGGAAATGCTCATCGGCCATGGGTGGGGGGAGTGCGGGGGGGGGCGGTGAAGGGGATAGGAGGAGCATGAATCAGGTAACCATGTTAAAAATGTAGATTAATAAATGTTAAAAAAAAAAAAAGACCATTCCAAAGTACAAACATGAGTCAGAGAGTTCTTGTCTTCTGCCCTCCCGAACCTCTGTTTTTGACCAAATGTTGTCCAGTGCCTTTATTCTTCTGGATTATCAAGAAGAGAATAGTTAGAAGACAAACATTATGTTCAGGACATATGGAATACTGAACTGTAGAAGAAGTTAATGGTATAGTGCAGTAATGGGTAAACTTTTTAAAGAGGGGACCAAAGGAAAAGAAATGTTCACCTGTCAGTCTGTTTCTAAGGCAACTCTTTCTAAGTTTCATTGTATTGTATCCTACTTGTTGTATTCATCAGATTAGGAATAATGTCATGCTGCCGGATAGAACATTTCAGGGGGCCCCATCTGGCCCATGGGCCGCAGTTTGCCCATCACTGTTATAGTGGATAAAGTGTAGGCCTGGCAGTCAGGAAGACCTAACTCAGACCTCAGACACTTTCTAGCTGTATGATCCTGGGGAAGTCATTCTTTGCTTCAGTTTCCTAAACTGTAACACAGGTCTAATAATGTCACCTACCTCTGAGAGTTGTTATAAGGAATAAATTAGTACACTGCTGTCATTCATTAGGGGCAGCTAGATGGCTCAGTAGATAGAATGCTGGGCATGGAGTTTGTAAGACCTGAGTACAAATCCAGCCTCAGATACTGAATATGCATGTTACCCTGATCCAGTCAGGAAGACTCATCTTCCTGAGTTCAAATCTGGCCTCAGACACTTTTTAGCTATGTGACTCTGGGCAAGTCACTTAACTCTTTTTGCCTCAGTTTCCTCATAGAGAATTAATGATAAATCATACTGCCAAATATGGCAGTTATCTCTGCCAAAAATTTCCCAAATGCAACCACAAAAATTGGACACAAATGAAAGCAATTGAACCACAAGAGGCATTCATTAGGTATTCTATAAATGCTTAATCCATTTCCTTAATGCACACATGAAATAACAGTCCCTGACCTTATCCAACTACTTCTGGAGCATTGTGCCCACTTTGGGGCATTAGATTTTAAGATTTCATTTGACAAGATCATTGTAGAGAGGAGTGAAAAGGGCATTTAGAACTTGCCACCTAAGGATCAATTGAAAGAATTAGAACTTTGGGGCTTTTTTGACTGGAGAGAAGAAATCCCTGGAAAATTGTAATAGTCCTCTATTCAAAGGGTTATGAAACTGAGGAGGAGCATCAATTGTTCCTCTTGGCCCAGATGGAAATTCTAAGAGCCACTGGAACAAATTGACCAATTTCAGTATGGTGGGTTTATAAGAGACCTTCCTAATACTTGGAATTGTCCTATTGTTAAATGGGCTGCTACAGTGTGCCAACTTTCCATCTTTTGAATGTCTTTAATCAGATGTCATTGGATGGCCATTTGTGAGAAGGAAATAAATGGAATTCTTTTTTTTTTTAAATCCTAGGTCTGGCTCTCAATCCACTAAGCTACCCTGCTACCCCTAATAAATGGAATTCTTATGCACAATCTGAACACATTATTTGATACAGTGAGCATTTAATGAATATTTGACTAATTGATCTAGAATGTATTAGAATAGCCTGAGTTCCCCTACACAAAATAAGTGTTTAACACAAAAGATTCCTAAGCACATACTAGCAAAGACTAATGTGCACCATAACTTTTGAAGTGTACATTTCCAACATAAAAACATGATTTTTTATCATACTTTGGAAGCAATAATTCACATTTTTTATATCTGTGCTGTGCCTTCCAGATCTTCCTGTGAGCCAGACCAAACACTGGGGTTCCCCTTCCTTGGTTGCCATTTTTCTTCCCAAAACTATTGTATTAGATTTAGAGAGCAGTTGCTTCCTATGGAAAACTGTTATAAATTGTAAGACCTTAGAGCTTTTGACCTCTAAAACTGAGAAGTTTACCTCCAAGGCTAGAAATGTCCCACAGTAAATTGCCATTTGGTCACCTCTGCTGAGAAAAGAAAAAAAATGATGAATATACAAAGAGAATATAAACAGGGATCAGTCTCAAACAGTACCGAAGTGAGTAAATCTGTGGACATCCCTGTGGGAACAGTTGATAATTCCCTAGATTTTTCTGGGAGATCCTTAAAGAACTCTTTCCCTTTTGGCAGATGGGATGAAAAAAGAATTCTATCATTCCAACTCTATTGATTCCTTATCAACACTTATGAAGAAAAATGTCTATAATTCACTATGTTAAGCCCTGAAAGGGATCCAAATATTCATAAGACTGAGTTTTCCATTAGGACTTAAAATCTAGTAGTATGTGGGGAAGGGAGAGGAAGGATGGGAACCAAATAAATGTTAGAATATAAATATAAAATAGGCCTTTGAAATGCTAGGGGTTTAAATGGGTAGAAAAGATGCATTAGGAATATAGAGAAGACTTCATGTAAAAAGAAGCTTTGACTAAGGCCTTAAAGGTGAGAAATTCCATTAGGTAGATATGTGTATATGTAGAGAAAGGGCATCAGAGGCATGAGGAACAGTGTTACATGAAGTACAGAATCTTGAAATGATAATGCATAGCCAACAATACACACCAAGATTAAGTCAAAACGGATACTTAGTCTAGAAATAAAGGGGGATACCATAAACAAATTAGGGGAACACAAAAAGTTTACCCGTAAAAAATTATTCATGAGAAGAATTTATAGCTATACAAAATATAGAGAACATTACTAAATTTATACAGGGTAATTTTGATTATATTATATATTATATTATACTATTATATATATTATATCATATTATATCATATCATGTCATGTTGTGTCATATCATATTACATTACATTACATTATATTACATTACATTATATTATATTAATTATATTATATTAATTATACTATACTATACTATATAC
>NW_025366449.1:0-9662 GCF_016433145.1 Gracilinanus agilis | reverse complement strand
CTCTCTCTCTCTCTCTCTCTCTCTCTCTCTCTCTCTCTCTCTCCCTTCTCTCCCCACCCCCCTCTCTCCATCTTTGTGGTCCTCATCTCTCTCCTGGCCTCCCATGTCCCATCATCAGTTACCTCTTGGATAGCTCCAGTTGGATGTCCCACAGACATTTCACACACAAGTCCAAAAACCACCTCATTCTCTTTACCCCAATCACCTAGCCCTTCCTCAGATGTCTCTATTTCTGTTAAGGACCTCACTATGCCACTCACGTTCACAACCTCAGTCATCCTAAACTCTTCTTCCTCATTCCTCATAACCAACCCATTTTGTTATTATTCAGTCAATTTTTAATCATGTCTGATTCTGTGACCCCATTTAGAGTAGGTAAACAGGGTTAACTGACCTTGCCCAGGGTCACATAGCTAAGATACCAGAGTGGCTGACCATCTCCTTCTTCAGATTGTTTTACAGATGAGGAAACTGAGGGAAATAGTGTTAAATGATTTCCCCAGGATCACACAGGTAGTAAGTGTCCGAGTCCAAATTTGAACTCACAAAGATAAATCTTCCTGATTTCAGGCCCAGTGCTCTATCCACTGTGCCACCCTGCTGCCCATCCAACCCATTGCCAAGTCTTATAAAATTACCGTGACCTTTATCCTTTCTCCACTCATAGCCACCTCTCTGGTTCAGGATCTTATCTCCAAGACTATGGTGCTAGTCCCTAACTGGTCTCCCTGCTTCCCACCCCTCTTTTCTTCAATCCATCTTTCACATAGCCACCAAGATCATTTCCCCAAAACATAATCCTAAACTGTGTGATCCTGGACAAGTCACTTAACCCCCATTGCCTAGCCCTTACCAGTCTTCTGCCTTGAAACTAATACCCAGTATTGATTCTAAGACAGAAGGTAAGGGTTTAAAACAAAACACACAATCCTGGACATGTCATTCCTGCTCAGGAATCTTCAGTGGCTCCCTATTGTCCCTGGTATGTGATATAATAATAATAATAACAACAACAGCAGCATTTATATAGTACCTTCAGGCTTGGTTCCATTTCCATAGTGCTTTCAGATATCATTATCCTCTTCTCATAAGAGCCCTGGAAAAGAAGTAACAATACCAATAGGTTCCTGGTTCATAGATGGTAAAATGAAGCTCCAGCGACATAAGGTGGACTTTCCTAAAGTCCAACAAGCTAGTAAATGGCAGGACACATCTGGAGCCCAAATCTCCTGACTCCAGGACCAACATTATCATTATTGTTGTTATTGTTGTTGTTGTAAATAATGATCACAACAGTTAGTATTTCGAAGGTGTTTTAAGGTTTGAAAAACACTTTATGTCTATCATCTCATCAGATCACCATAACGACCTTAGAAAAGAGTCGTGGTTATGGCTTCCATTTTACGGAAGTAGAAATTAAAGTGCTTTGCAGTCATTTTCAGTTGTTTCCGTCTCTTCATCATCCCCTTTGGGGTTTTCTTGGCAAAGGTACTCGAGTGCTTTGCCATTTCCTTCTCCAGCTCATTTGACAGATGAGAAAATTGAGACAAACAGGGTTAAGTGACTTGCCCAGGGTCACACAGCTGCTAAGTATCTGAGGTCTGATTCGACCTCAGGTCTTCCTGACTCCAGGCCAGGTGCTCTAACCACTGAGTGATCTGGCTGCTCAGGGAAACTAAAGCTGACTGAGCCGAAGTGATTTGTCGAGGACAAAGAGCAAGTAAGTGTCTGAGGTGGGATTTGAACTTACTCTTCCTGACTCCAGGTTCAGACCACCTTCCAGAGGCAGGGATGTCAGTTAGCGTGTGTTCATGGGACCTCCAGAGGACCCTGGGGCAGGAGGCCAATTATTACAGAGGGCAGAAACCAGTATCCAAAGTGTCCAAAGTACAGTTTGGTTTGGTTTGGTGGGGAGGGGCAGTTGGACTGTTTCATGGTCCCAGGCAGAGCCTCGACCCTACCATGGCCAATGGAACCCAAGGTGAAGGAGCGTGCCCCTCTCCACTCCCACCAAATCCAAATCCAAGACATTTCCTGGACCCCTTCTATGTGCTTGGGGGCCTGCGTCCTCTTGGCGGACTTCTGTGTGACCAGCTGAAATGCACAGTCCCAGAACTGCTGGCCAATAAGAGGCCTGAATTCAGAGGGGGAAGGGCTGTTCCTGGCAATGCAGCTGTGGTTTAGTAGAAAAGGCTTCAGATTCTGGAGACCTGGATTCCAATCCTGACTCAGCCAATTACTCTCTCATTTTTATGCCAGTCATTCCCCAATCTGAGCCTCAGTTTCCTCATCTGTAAAATAGAGATATAATCTCTGCCTTGCCCAGAAGAAAGTAAATTATAAAGCCTTTAGGCTGTTATTATCACTGGCTTTGTTGAGGAAGGGGGGAGGTGTTAAAGAAATTTATATTGCTCTCTTTTGTTTTTTCTTCATTTCCCAGATATTCCTCCCTGCAAGCTAGAGAGCCATCCCTTAAGACAAAATAAAACAGAATGAGGGGAAGCTGGGTAGCTCAGTGGATTGAGAGCCAGGCCTAGAGACGGGAGGTCCTAGGTTCAAATCTGGCCTCAGACACTTCCCAGCTGTGTGACCCTGGGCAAGTCACTTGACCCCCATTGCCTACCCTTACCACTCTTCCACCTATGAGTCAATACACAGAAGTTAAGGGTTTAAAAAAAAAAACAGAATGAGAGAAAATAGTTTATGGAAACAAAGAGATACATGGGTATAGGTAGTGTTCTGTAGCCTTCCATCTTTTCAATATGGGCAGATACATTCTTACATCTCTACTTTAGGGCTGTGCTTGGTCCTTATAATTAAAGATGAATGTCCATTTTTATGATCTCTTCGTTTCTCTTTCAGTTTCCATTATTATCTCTGTGTATATCATTTCCCCATTTCTCATGATGTCACATGGCCTCAGTTTCCCCACATCTTTCCCCACTTCTCTGAGCTGGTTTGCATCATTTCTTTCAAAGTGAGGAGATTCCATCAGTTTGTATCTACCCGAAGTCTCGTTTAGCCGTTCCTCCATTGAGGGGCCTCTACTTTGTTTCCAGTTCTTGTTACTACCAAAAAAATGCTGCTATAAATCCTTTGTGGTCCTTGGGTAGTCAAAGGGCATGGACATTTTTGTCACTATTTTTGGAAGCAACTGAAATGGTCACAGGATCATTCAGTGGGGAACTGGTGGGGTCCTTTGAGCATAAAATGTCAAACTCAGCAGGGACCTTAGAGATCACTGAATAGGACCTCCTCATTTGGGGGGAAACTGAGGCTCAGTAAGGAGACAACTTTCTCTGACTCCAAATCCAGGGCCTTTTCTACTTCTATCAAGCGAACCAAGGGGCCTCTGGGTCTTCAGAAACAGAAAATATACAAATGGTCATGTCTGGGTTTTAGAATGGGATTGAAACAAATTTTTTTAAACCCTCACCTTCCATCTTAGAATCAATACTGTGTTTTGGTTCCAAGGCAGAAGAGTGGTAAGGGCTAGGCAATGGAAGTTAGATGACTTGCCCAGGGTCACACAGCTAGGAAGTATCTGAGGTCACATTTGAATTCAGGACCTCCTGTCTCTAGGCCTGGCTCTCAATCCACTGAGCTACCCAGCTGCCCCCAAAACAATTTTTAAAAAATATGCATATACAAGCATTTCTCTCTCTGTGTCTCTCTCCTTCCTTCTCTCTGTTCTCTCCTCTCCTTCCCCTTCTCTCTCCCCTTCTTTCTCTTTCCTCTCCTATCTCTCTTCTCTCCTCTCCCTCTTTTCTTCCTCTTTTTTCTTATTTCTCTTTCTCTGTCTTTGTCTCTCTGCTCCCTTCCTCCCTCTCTCCCTCTTCTTTCTCTCCCTCCCACTCTCTCTCCTTCTTTCTCTGTCCTCTTCTGTTTCTCTTCTCTTCTTTCCCTCCTTTCTTCCTCTCTTCTGTTTCTCTCTCTCTCAGTCTGTCTCTGTATCTCTGTCTTTGTCTCTTTATTTCTATCTCTGTCTCTCTCTTTGTCTGTCTCTGTCTCTGTGCCTCTGCCTTTGCCCGTTTCTGTCTCTGTGACTCTGTTTGTCTCTTTTTCTGTCCTTCTCTCATTCTCTCATTCTGTCTCTGTGTCTCTGTCTTTGTCTGTCTCTGTCTCTCTCTGTCTCTGTGTTTCTGTCTCTGTCTCTGTCTGTCTGTCTCTCTCTCTCTCCATCTCCGCTCGCTGGCTCGCTCTCTCCCACCGATTCTCAGAATGAAGGGCCTGTTTTATTTCATTATTTCCTGGGCTGACGTGAGGGCTGGCTGTCAGTCGACCCAGCCTTGGCGCTGGGCGATAATAGGATTGCCGACTTTTGAAGTTAATAGGGAAGTGATGAGGCTCCCACGTATTAGAATAATGATGCGAGGGGCTTAGAGGCCGGCTTTTGTGCGCTGGGGTCCCCATGCGCCTCACCCCAGCTACCAGGGGAATGATGAGAGTTGCGTGAAATTCAGTGTGTCACAAAAGCCCTAACGCCTGTGAAAGGCTCCGTTTTCCATAAATATATCAATATAGAGAGTGCCTGGGACACATTGTGAGGAGGCCCCACTAATCCCTGGCTCGTCGTCTCAGCACAAAATGCCCACACCGAGGTTCAGTTGGCAATGGGTGTGGGAAACAGAGATGGCCAGGAATCGGAGAATCTCGTTAACTAGGTAGGAGTCTTGGAATCAATGAATCCTGGAAATCGGCCCATTCAAATCCTAGAATCTCAGGAAGTTGGATTCCTGACGGCCATAGAATGTCGTACGTTAGAGTCTTGAAATCCGAGAATTTCATAAATCATAGATTTAGAATCGTGGAATCTTAGTAACTTGTGATAGTAACATCAGAGGATCTCTCTATTTTTTTTTTTTTTTGGTGGGGGGAAGGCAGAAGGATACCTCAGATAAACATTACATTATCCACGCGTGGTGCAGCCTTAGAATCATGATGTCTTGGTAAATTGTGACCTTAGAATTCTGGAATGACAGTGCCTCTAGCACGTAGCCCAGTGCTTGTCATGCTCAACATAGTAGGTGCTTCTGAGATAACCCGCATCAGACCAGTCACCATCTCAGGGCCGGCATCTGAATCACAAATGTCAGAAAACAGTTGTTTAAAATTGTTTCTCAGATGCAACGCTGAGGTGCCACCTGTCAGATTGGCCAATATGGCGGTAAAGGAAAGTGGTACGCGTTGGATGGGATGTGGCAAAATTGGGACACTAATGCATTGTTGGTGTTGTGAATGGATCCAACCATTCTGGAGGCAATTGGGAACTGTGCCCAAAGGGCTATCAAACTGTGCAAACCCCTTGATCTGGTAATACCACTACTGGGTCAGTATCCAAAAAGATGATAAAAAAGGGCAAAGGACCTCCTCGTTCAAAAACATTTATAGCAGCTCTTTCTGTAGTGGCACAGAATTGGAATTCGAGGGGATGGCCATCCATTGGGGAACGGCCGAACAAATTGTGTTCAGACAAAATGGTGGTGATAGAATACAATTGTACTGTAAGAAATGGTAAGCAGGATGATTTCGGAAAAAGCTGGAAAGATCTGTATGAACGGATACAGAGGGAAATAAGCAGAACCGGGAGAACATTGTACACAGCAGTACACACAGTAACAGCAAAATTGGACAATGATTATTTGTGAAAACTTGGCTCCTCTCAGCAGTGCCATGATCTGAGACAATCCTGAAGGACTTATGAGGGGGAAAGCTCTCCACCTCCGGAGAAAGAACCGTTGGAGTCGGATGGATGCGGATCAAAGCAGGCTATCTGTCACATTAGTTTATTTTTGGTTTTATTTGGGGTTTGGGTCATATAGGACTTTGCTCTTACAACAATGACCGATATGGAAGTGTGTTTTTCATGACAAAAAAAAGAAAATAAAATTGTTTTGAGGGTTAGCTAGGTGGTTCAGTGGATAGAGAGCCAACTCTGGAAACAGGAGGTCCTGGGTTCAAATCTGGCCTCAGATACTTTCTCCCTGTATGACCCTGGACAAATCACTTAACTGCCATTGCCTAGCTCTTTCTGATCTTCTTCCTTGGAACTGATTGATTCTAAGACAGAAGGTAAGGTTTTTTGTTGTTTTTTTTTTTAATTAATGTCTACATGTAATTGAAAAAAATAAAAGTTTTAAATTAAAAAAAAACCATAGTAGGTGCTTAACAAATGTTGGTTGTTTGATTGATTGGTAACTTGAAGCCTTAGAATCAGAAATATTTGATATTTTGCATTTGAATATCTTGGTGGAACCTAGGAACCTGGGAGACAAGGTGAGAAGGAGGAAATATACAAAATCCAGTTTGGAACATGCCTGAGGTGGAACCCAGCATGATAGGGAGCCAAGAGCATGACTTCTAGAGTCAGAGGTTGTTAATAGTTCAGTCATTTCAGTCATGCCTCACTCTTTGTGGCTCCATTTCGGGTTTTCTTGGCAAAAATCCTAGAGTGGTTTGCCATGTCCTTCTCCAGCTCATTTTACAGATGAAGAAACTGAGGCCAACAAGGTTAAATGACTTACCCAGGGTCACATAACTAGTAAGTGTCTGAGGCCAGATTTGCACTCATGAAGATGAATCATTGCAATCCCAGCTGCCCTTGCAGAGGACATGGGTTCAAATTCTACCTCAGATGCTTACTCCCTATGTGACCGTGGAAAAATCACTTTACTTCCCTGGGGGTCCTCTACAATGAGAGGGTTAGACTAGATGGCCTTGGAGGTTCCTCCCAGCTTGAAATCGGTGATTCTCTTAAGTGCGAGGAGCATTGATCCCCAGGTGGAAGTTTTCTGAAAGCAGGTCCGAAGCTCGGAAAGGAGGCTGGGAATGGAATTCTAGATTTGGGAGGCATCTACGTAGAGGCAGGGGCTGAAAGTATATTATTACCCCCACTTAACTGAAGGGGAAATTTGGACTCAAGAGAGATTAAATGGCTTACGAGGTTCACTGGCTGCATCAAAGACAGGATTCAAACCCAAGTCTCGGTGGTGTTTGGCCCACTGTACCTCTCTGCCTTTCCTGTGTGCTCTGCCTCTGGGCAGTGCCAGATGCTGCTGGGGCTGTCGAGAAGGATGAGGCCTGAGAAGAGAATTTGGGGATTGAAGGCTCATTGGTGACCTTGGAGAGGACAATTTCAGTTAAATGGTAGGGACAGAAATCAAATTCCTCCAAGACTAAGGAAAGAGTAGGGAAGATGGCCACTAAGGGACTTATTTACTCAGTGCAGGATGGGGCTAGGATTCAAGGCCTTCCACAATCTGACTCCACCCTCATTTCATATGCCTCCCCTCCTTGTGTTTTCTGCCAGAAAAAAAGGGAGAGAGTATGATCAAAAGAGGCTTCCTGGAGGAGGTGGTCTTTCAGCTGGGTTTTGAAGAATTGTGGGAGGATTCTGATAAGTGGTGTTGGGGAAAGGAGCTCATTCCAAATCTAGGGACCAGCAGAATTGAGTATATTTGGAGATAGAGAAAGCATGTTCAGAGCTGGCATGGAGTTCTACTGGGCTAGTGTCAAAGGTGCCCTAACAGGGGCAGTGTGGCATGAAGGTCAGCGTTATCTCCCAGAAACTCAGGGCAGGAAGGGACTTCCCTTCCTTAATTCTACAGATGAAATAACAAACCTCATTTTTTTATGGTTAGGATTTCTCGGCAAAGGCACTGGAGTGGTTTGCCATTTCCTTCTCCGGCCCATACTACAGATGAGGAAACTGAGGCAAAGCATTTCATAAACCTCAAAAAACTCTATAAACCTTAGCTCTCATTCTTAGATCAGCACCGTATGATCAGAGGCAATTTGGTGGAATGGAAACAGAGCTGACCTTCAAGTCAAGAAGACTCAGGTTCACGCCCTGTCTCTGAAACATACTGCCTGTGTAACCCTGGACAGGCCCTCTAAACTCTCGATGCTCTAAGCGATGCTGTCCGCCTGCCCTGGTGGAGTGTGTCTCTTCACCCTGCTCTTCTTTACACCAGTAGGTCTGGTCCTTGTCTCGTCTCTCTTCTCTTTCTCGGGTCTGTCTATGATCTGGTCCGTGTAGGATCTCCTTCCTCCAGAGGAATTCACATTCAATCCACATGTTTCCATGCTCTGTGATTCTTGTCTATTTCTGTCCATAAACACTCCCCAGAGAACAGAGTGCCGGACTTGGCATCAGGAAGCCCCGAGTTCAAATCGTGCCTGCCTCACTTAATCTGAGGCAAATTACTTAACCTCTGTCTGCCCTTGTTGACGTTATTCAATCATTTTTCAGCCATGTCTGACTCTTTGGGACCCCTTTGGGGGTTTTCTTGGCAGAGATTCTAGAGTGGTTTGCCATTACCTTCTCTAGCTCATTTGACAGATGAGGAAACTGAAGCAAATGGGGTAAAGTGACTTGCCCAGGGTCACCCAATTAATAAGTGTTGGTGGTCAGTTTTGAACTCACAAAGAGGAATCTTTCTGACTCCAGGCCTGGCACTCTATCCCTGGGCCGCCTAGATGCCTCCCCTTTCTGCCTTTGCAAAAAGAAGATAATAGCACCTGCCTCCCAGAATTATTGTGAGGATCAAATGAATTAATATTTAAGTGCTTTTCAAACTGTAAAGGGCTCTATAATGCATTAGAGGGCTTCCTCTGGGTTTTAAAAAATATTTTTTGGGCACCAGAGTGCCAGTGCAGAATTGGGACTGTCCATCCACCTATCTCTTGCTACATGCCTTGGTCACCTTCTTTTCTGACTGTCCATTTCCTGGATGATTCCTATGTTGCTTCTTTATACAAGTTGTTATTGGTAATATGCTGTTCCCCTCCCCTCTGTGCATCTCTTTAGTGCCCTTTGGGTCACCCATAATGATTATTCCTCTGAAGTTGTGGCAGTCCATGATTCACAACTATGTAGTGTCACTTGGGAGAAGGATGCTATTTGAAAGATGGCTTGTACGTTTGAAAGGTCTAAGGACCCTGACTGATGAAATGACCAACCATGACTCAAAAGAACCGGCAATGACAAGAACCGGTGACCGACACCGACTGACAAAGAGGTAGGGGACTCTGAGTGCAGACGGAGACATATATTTTGGGATATGGCCAATGTGCTGATTTATTTCTCTTGATTGTACTTATTTGTTTTGAAAGTTTTATTTTTTTTTTAATTGGGAGTAGCAAATTAAATTGCTTACCATCTCCAGGAGCGGAGAGGGAAGGGAGAGAAGTTTGGATCTTAGAATGTCAGAAAATGTGTGTTGAAAATTCTTATTACACTTATTGAGAAAATAAATATTTTTAAGAACTAGGATATTATATAAACTGGCAGACATGAAATAAGATCAAATAAAGTTGGGGGTAGAATTTAGGAGGGACAGAGGGACTAGTGATGATAGTAATGCCAAAAGAATTTAGAATGAACAAGAAATAACAGAAGGAAGAGGCAACTAGGTAACTCAGTGGATAGAGTGCCAGGACTTGGGTTAAAATCTGTCCTCAGACATTTCCTAAGTATGTGACTCTGGGAGAGCCACTTAACCCTGATTAACTAGCCCTTGCCTCTCTTCTATCTTAGAATTGATACTAAGATACAGGTAAGGGCAAGAAGGAAAGAGAGATAGGAAGGAAGGAAGGAAGGAAGGAAGGAAGGAAGGAAGGAAGGAAGGAAGGAAGGAAGGAAGGAAGGAAGGAAGGAAGAG
>NW_025366448.1:0-5513 GCF_016433145.1 Gracilinanus agilis | reverse complement strand
AGAGAGGAAGGAAGGAAGGAAGGAAGGAAGGAAAGAGAGACACCTTCTGTTATATTTCTAGTTTTGTTCTTTGAGATCCAGGAAGGGAAATAAGCTAGCTCCTTTCTGTTGCCTTTTTTAATAAAAGCATAGATTTTGAAGTAGAAGAGATCTTTAAATTCATTAGCTTCAATCCTTTTCTTTTACAGATGAGGAAACTAAGGTTGAGATCAGTAAGTGACTTATCCAGCATCACAAATAAGTAAATATTTTAAGCCAAAGTGAACATGTTTCCAGGTCTAAGATCCACTGGACCACTCTACACCCTCTTGGCTACCTTTCACTAATTAGCATTACTACTGATGGATAATTTTAGTTTCAAAATATCACAGATTAGTGAATGGAGTGTGAGCCTTAGAGTCAGGGACACTTGAGCTCATGTGTTATATCTGATCTTTAAAAGCTTTGTGATCAGTTATGAGTCACTGGACTCCTGAACCTTAGTTTCCTCAACTATAAAATAGAAACACTAATAATTAGAGACTTCAGAAGGTTGCCATAACTCCAGGAACATCATGCTTTGAACCATTTTGCAAACCTGATTCTGGTTATTCAGTCATTTTTCAGTCACTTCTGACTCTTTATGACCCCATTTGGGGTTTTCTGGGCAAAGATACTGGAGTGGTTTGTCATTTCCTTCTCCAGCTCATTTTATAGATGAGGAAACTGATGCCAGCAGGGTTTAAGCGACTTGCCCAGGGGTCACAAAACTAGTAAGTGTCTGAGGCCAGATTTGACCACAGACAGGTGAGTCTTCTTGACTTCAGGCTCAGGGCTCTATCTACTGTGCCACCTCACTGCCCCACAAATTTGAGAGTGCCCTCTAAATGCCAGGTATTGTCATTTAATGGTTCTCTGTATCTGATACAATAAGTATCCAGTAACATTGAACAGAAATATTTTCATATCTCAAGTCAAAATCATGAAGAAAAATCATTTCTGGAATTACTTTTTTTTAATGTTTGTTGATGAATTTTCATACAGAATTTTTATTCCTCAACATATCCCTCCCCTCTTCTCCTCCCAGAGAACCACCCTTTGTGACAAAGAAGAAAAAAGAAAGAAAGAAAGCAATTCATCAGAACTAACCAATTTCTCACCCAAGTCTAACAGTATTGGCATACTTCAGCCCCCACAGCCACCCACCTCTGCAGAGAAGAGAAGGAGGGGCCTTTTTTAACTCCTCTCTGGAACTATGCTTGGGTGTTAGAATTACATGGCAGTCAGCTCTTGGCTTTCCCTTTTCTTGTGTTCATTATCAGAGTGTTTATCATTTTCTGGATCTTTTTATTTCTCTCCGTATTTATTTGCAGAAGTCTCTCAGTGCCATCTATGGATAGATAGGCATCTATCTTCTCCATCTGAATTTTTTAAGGCTGCTAGGTGGCAGAGTAGAGTCAAGAAGACCAGAATCCAAAAGCAGTCTCAAATACTAACTGCATGACCCTGGGCAAGTCACTTAAATTTTGCCTGCCTCAGTTTCCTCAACTGTAAAATGGAGATCATAATATAACCTACACCCCAAAGTCATTGTGAGGATCCCATGTGACAATATTTGTAAAGCACCTGGCACATAATAGGTACATAATAAATGTCCCTTTCCTTCTTTATATTAATCACTTTTTATTACATTATAATATTATATTCATGTATGACAGTCAGCTAAGATATCAGAGTGGCTTCGCTTTAGACATTTTCATTTCAATATACTTTTTTTTTAACCCTTAACTTCTGTGTATTGGCTCCTAGGTGGAAGAGTGGTAAGGGTGAGCAATGGGAGTCAAGTGACTTGCCCAGGGTCACACAGCTAGGAAGTGTCTGAGGCCGGATTTGAACCTAGGACCTCCCGTCTCTAGGCTTAGCTCTCAATCCACTGAGCTACCCAGCTGCCCCCTCAATATACTTTTTGTATATTCAGGTTCAGTTAATCCTGAGGATATCCTCCTCTCGTTAATTTAGTCTTAATTAATTCTCATTAGTTAATTAATTACTTCTTAGTCCACTCTGTAGTTAGAATATTATCTTTCAGATGAGGAAGTCATCACTGCTTGATGGCTATGAAAATCTAAGGCTACTCTAATAATAGCAACTGGCATTTATATTGAGCTTTACAGGAGAGGACACCAAGCTAGACAGAGATTATGCGATTTGCCCAGGGTGGTGCAGCCAATAAGTGACAAGAGGTTAGATTTGAACTCTGGTCTTCCTGACTCTGATTCCAGGACTCTATCCTCACCATCCAGGAAAAGAAAGTATGCTCGATCCAGATCTACTCATAGTTTCACCTTCCATTGCTATAAGTTTGTCTCTTGTTTGATATGCAGAACTTTCAAAATGATACGTTTGCCATTTTTATCAATAATTTGAATACGGTTTGAAGACATCACATTTACAAAGAGTATAAAGCGAGAAGAAATAGCCAAGATATGGGAAAACAAGTTGCAGGAGCCAAAAAAAAGTTCTCAAAAGTTCAAAGTGTGAGATAAATAAATAGAGGGTAAGCTCCTTGAGGGCAGGGATTATTTCATTTTTGTCTTTGTGTCCTCATCACCTAGCATTAAGCTTGGCACATAGTAGGCACTTAATGAATGCTTACCTGACTGATTGAGCTGAAATTAATAAGATAAAATTGAATGCAGGTAAATGTAAAGTTTTATATTTAATATCCAAAACAATCAGCTTCACAAGCGCAAAATAGAGAAGAAATGGCTGGACATCCACAGACCAGATTCTGTGTTCATAAATATAAAGAAGCAACAGGGGCTCACTCTTGCCATTCAGAGCTTCCTCTCTCTTTAAAGAGATGGAGATGAGGCAGCAAGGTGGCTCAGTGGATAAAGCATCAGACCTGGAGTCAGGAAGACCTGAATTCAAATGTGGCTTCAGACACTTACTAGCTGTGTGACCTTGGGCAAGTAACTTACTTAACCCAGTTTACCTTGACAGAGAGAGAGAGACAGAGACAGAGACAGAGTCAGAGAGGAAGGGAAGAAGGGAGGAAGGGGGATGGAGATAGCTCTAAGGTTAATTTCTCTCCTGCCAACCATGGCTGTGATTCTCAGTCCCTACAGTTTTCATTCATTCCAAAAAACACTGAGGACTAAACTTCAGGATTTTTCTTCTTGTTCAGATCTTTTTCAGTCATATCCAATTCTTCATTTTGGATTTTCTTGGCAAAGATACTGAAGTAGTTTGCCATTTCCTTCTCCAATTTATCTTACAAATGAGGAAACTGAGGCAATTGAGCTAAGTGACTTGCCCAGGGTCACACAGCTTGGAAGTGTCTAAGGCCAGATTTGAACTCAGAAAGCTAAATCTTCCTGACTCTGGGCTCAGCTCTCTATCTCCTGTGCCAGCACTGTCATTCATTCTTTCATTAAATGAACATTTCTTACATATATACTACTTGAAGTAGACTGAAGAAGAGTTCATGAGAATCCTGTGCTCAGGCCCTGCTGAGTTTCCCATGGCCCAATTGGGACTCCACCAATCCCTAGATTTCACATCATTGTCCCTTGCCTACAAAACTGCCAATAAAGAAAGCAGATATCATTAGAGCAAATGAATCTAGCTAGAGATGGCAATTACAAGCTTGTAAATGCTTCCCGTCCTCATTGCCAGAGCCCTATTCCCAAACTTTCTGTTTCAGTGGGAGAAATAGAGGGACGTAGCCTCCAGTGGCCATGCTTTTCCCCCTTTCTTCCTCCTAACTTCTCTCCTGCCCAACTTCACAGAGAAGAAGCCTCCTTCTTCACTGGGCAGGACACATGCCGGAGTGAACCCTTTCCCTTTTCAGCTGTGGCCTTAAAGAAAATGTTTCTTCTGGGTCTGGAACTTCTTGCAAAGGTCTCAGCCTGGCCTCATCCAGGCATTATTCTCTGCTCTGTTTATTAACTGGCTCACCAGGGAACAGAGACTACCCAATTGGGTTGGATTTCTTCATTTGGACTGGGGGCAGGAGAACAAATATCAAATGGTTTAAACTGCTGATGAGAATCAAATGTCAGAGGCAACAGAAGAGGGAGCGCGGACTCTCACTCTAATTGAAATGGGATTGGGCAGGATGGATTCAGCCAGGGACCGTGATGAATTCTATAGAAATGAAACAGGAAGGTGAGAAATCTGTCCCCACTGGTGTGATTATTTCTTAACCTGAGGAAAGGCGTGTCTAAATGCAGAATTATAGGCTGTTTCAGAATATCTTACTAACACGAGAAAGCATCCAGCCTTCAATGTGTCCATTTGACACAGATTGGCAGTCAGGTGGCCCAGTGGTACAGTGCCAAGCCTAGAGTCAGGAAGACTCGTCTTGTTTGCCTCAGTTTCCTTGTCTGTCAAATGAGCTAGAGAAGGAAAGGGCAAACCAGTATCTTTTCAGGGGGGTGGGAAATTCCAAATAGATTCATGAAGAGCTGAACGTGACTGAAAAACTACCCAACAGAATTTGACACAGATACATCCACTCCAGAAGGCCTGGAATTTCACAGGATGTCAGATGTGATATCTTGAAGACTGACTAGAATAGAAAATAGACCTTGGAGATCTGATTTGCATCTTGTGTCTGACACTTCCAAGCTGTGTGATAGATAAGTGAACAGCCTCAGTTTTCTTATCTGTAAAATTGGGGTAATAATTTCTGTACAGATTACCCCACAGAGTTATTTTAGCCCCAAATTAGAAAATAAAAAGGATAGCAATATTTTTATTATCATAATAACTAGCATTTATGTAGAACTCTAAGGTTTGCAAAGCACTTTACACATATTACCTTGTTATTTTCACAACAAATCTAGGAAGTTGGCATTACTATAATCCCCATTTTGTTGTTATGTCAAGTTATATAGTTGTATATAGTTATATAGGAAACAAAGGCAGGCAGAGATGAAGTGACTTGCCCAGGGTAACACAGCTGGGAAGTGTCTAAGGCTAGATTTGCACAGGTCTCTTTTGACTTATAGTGCTCTATCTGCTGCACCACCTAGCAACCTTATATAGCACTTTATATACATTATTTAGTTTGATATAAGTGCCTACTATGTGGTGGACCCTATGCTAAAAATGAAGGAGGGGGGAAAAACATGTGAAAACGGCCCCTGGAAGAGTTTATATTCTAAAGGGGAAAGAGTATGGCATAAATAGATTATAGTAAGGAGAAGGAGGACATTGAAGATGGATCATAGATAATAGGTAGATTGATAAATGATCAATCTGTGTGTGGATGTGTGGATGTAAAAGAGAGACAGACAGACAGAGACAGAGAGACAGAGATGATAGGTCGATAGGTAGATAAATGATAGGAAGACAGATAATAGAACAGGTGGATAGATGGTAGAGAGACTGGTAGATAGCTAGACTAGGGAGATAGTAAATAGATAATAGGTAGATGGATAGATGGTAGAGAATTTGTGTATTTATATAGAGGGGGAAGGGAAGAAAGAAGGAAGGAAGGAAGGAAGGAAGGAAGGAAGGAAGGA
>NW_025366447.1:0-5580 GCF_016433145.1 Gracilinanus agilis | reverse complement strand
ATATATATATATATATATATAGTTCCCTTTGGATTTGTTTTACTTGGGTACTTTTTTTTCTCTTTATTTTGTGGTTGGTTTTTTTCATGTAATCATGGTATGTATTATTCTTATCCTTTTCTCTTTTCATCTCTTCATGTTTTCCCTTTTTTATTTATATTTTCAATATTTGTCCTTTCAATAATGTGATACACTCTACTACATCCAAGGTCACAATATTTTCAGCCATTTTTCCATTCATTGAGTTTGTGTTATTATAGAGGTCCAGCTCTATATCAACAAGGATTTTGAATGGTGTTTAATGGCATCAAGTGATAAGAATGAAGCAGAAAATTGAGAACAGCCAGACTAATGGTTAGCCCAAAGCTGCTCTGACCAGCAATGAGCTTGAGATTTATTTTATACAGTATTCAAAAAACCATTTCACACAAAGCACAAAGGAATTTGCAGCTGCACAGACAATCAAGGTCACAGAATTACCTCACACAAGTTTTTTCACACATAGATTATGCCAGGATGAGACAAGGGTCTTAGGTTTATTTAGTTCTAAGAGAGGAAAATTAAAGTCTACCATTATTATTATTTTGTAACGTATTTCCATCTGTGTTTCATTTAGTTTTTCCTTAAAAATCTGGATGCTATAACATATGGTCCATACTGATCCAACATTGATAATGATTAATCATCCATAGTAACCCTCACTCCAATATAATATAGTTATATATTATTTATCCTTTGTTCATCCCTTCCAATTATATCCATTTTTTGTCCCAACTCTGTCAGAGATCATGACTGTTACCCCTGCCTTCTCTGGATCAGCTGAGGCATAGTATATCCTGCTCTAATCCCTCATGTTCACTCTATTCGTCTCTCATTTTCAGTGTGTTTCTTGTAAGCAACACATTTTCAGGTCCAAGTTTTTTATTCTCTCCCCTCACCCTCCTAGTTGCAAATTGTCTCATCTTTCCAACAGTACCTCCCTTGTCCCTTCCCCCTTACATTTTAATTTTTACTCTATCCACCTTTACCAAAACCCCTTCCTTATCCCCACAACCATGCCATCCTACTTCTTGACATGAATTCAATTCTAAAAATCCTCCTCTATCTTGTCCTAAGAGTTTGTCTCTATTCCCTCACCTTACTCCCTACTACGTGTTGATATATAATCCCCTCCCTTTTATCTCTTTGCCATCCTCTCTCTTAATAATTCTTATTCCCTTAATCTCCCCAGGGGACTCCCTGTCCCTCCCTTATCCCATTCCCCTTCCCTCCTGTTTCTCTATACATTGTTTATTGTATTGTGTATATTGTTCTCTCTTTATCCCAGATCTGATGAAATTTGGGTTGTCCCTCCACCCCCTTATTCCCTTCTCTGTGGCAGTTCCTCTGCCCATGCCTCCTCCTTATGAGATATCCATTCCAACCTGCCTTATCCATGTCTATTTCACTATCATTTCAACTCATTCCATTCTATTTCCTTGACTTTGAGTCTTCTATCTATACCTGCCCCATTTGAAATGCTCAGACAATGATGCTATTCTCAGGAGCCATAGATGATGTTTTCCCATATCTGAACCAAACAATTTGACATTTGGGGTTACTTATGATTAGTCTTTCAGTACATTTTTATATTTTTATAGATATAATTTTCTACTTAGTTCTGGGTTTTCCTCCAGGAAGAGTTGAAATTCCTTTAGTTTGTTAAATATTGATTTTTTTCTTTTATAACTATACTCATCGTTGCTAAATCTACCATTCTTGGTTGTAAGCCCAGTTCTTTTGCTCTGTGAAATGCTGTGTTCCATGCCCTGTGTTCTTTTAAAGTTGTGACTGCTCTCTTTTGTTATTCTGACTGTCACTCCACAAATTTAAATTCTTTTGTTTTGTTTTGTTTTTTTTTGCTTGTTGTTTATAGTATTTTCTCCTTAACCTGAGGGCTATGGAACTTAGCAATGATATTGCTATGTATTTTCATCTTTGGGTCTCTTTGAAGTAGTGATCAGTGGGCTTTTTCAATTTCTATTTCAGCCTTTGTTTCTAAAATTTCTGGGCAGTTTTCCCTGATGATTTTGTGATTTGATGTCTAAACTCTTTTTTTATTATGACTTTCTGGGAGCCCAAATATTCTTACATTGTCTCTCCTTGATCTACTTTCCAGGTTAATTGTTTCTGTGATAAGATGTTTCATATTGTCATTATTTCGGGTCAATTGTTTCTGTGATAAGAAGTTCCATAATATCTTCTATTATTTCATTTTTTTTATTTTGCTTTATTATTTCTTGTTGTCTTAGGATTTTGTTAGCTTCTCCTTGTCCAATTCTACTTCTTAATACATTATTTTCTTCTATGATTTTCTGGATCCCTTTTTCCATTTGAGAAATCTTTCTTTCATAATTTCCTTGATGTTCTTGCATTGTTCTTATTTTTTCCCCTAATTTTCCTCAGATTCTTTAATTTGGTTTTTGAAGTCTTTTTTAATATTCTTATTTAGAATATTTTTCCAAGGTTACATGATTCACGATTCTACCTCCAGCCCCACTTTTTCCTTCCCCTTCCATTATCTGACAAGCAGTTCCACTGGGTTATACATGTATCATTGTTCAAAACCTATTTCCATGTTATTCATATTGGCAGTCGAGCAATTCTTTAACATCAAAACCTTAATCACATCCCTATCACACTACATGGTCGATCATATATTTTTCTAATGCATTTCTGGTTCTACAGTTCTTTCTCTGGATATGGATAACATTCTTTCTCATAAGTTCCTCTGGATTGTCCTGGGTCATTGCATTGCTGCTGGTAGAAAGTCCATTACATTTGATTGTGCCATAATGTGTCCAATGTTCTCCTGGTTCTCCTTTCGCTCTGCATCAATTCCTGTAGGTCATTCTGGTTCACATGGAATTCTTCCAGTTCATTATTCCTTTCAACACAATAGTATTCTATCACCAACAGATACCACAATTTGTTCAGCCATTTCCCAATCAATGGACACGCCTTCATTTTCCAATTTTTTGCCACCACAAAGAGTGTGGCTATGAATATTTTTGTGCAAGTCTTTTTCTTTATTATCTCTTTGAGGTACAAATCCAGCAGTGATATGGCTGGATCAAAGAGTAGGCAGTCATTTAAAGTCCTTTGTGAATAGTTCCAAATTGCCCTCCAGAATGGTTGAACCAATTCACAACACCACCAGTAGTGCATTAGTGTTTTGCCTCATCCCCTCCAACATTTATTGCTTTCCTTTGCTGTCATATTGGCCAATCTGCTAGGTGTGAGGTAGGACCTCAGAGTTGTTTTAATTTGCATTTCTCTCATCAGGAGGGATTTAGAACACTTTTTCAGGTCCTTGAAGTCTTTTTAAAGCTCTTCCAAAGGCTCTTTTTGAGCATGTGGCCAATTATTGTATTTCTTTGCTGTCCCCGAGTTTGAGGCAAGATCTTCTTTGTCCCCATAATAGCTATCAATAGTTAGATTCCTTCTTCTTTGCTTGATAATTTTTATTTGTTTTTTTTTTAATTTAATATTAGTGACCAGGCCAATAGACATAATTTTTTAAACCTGGAATTCCAGAATTCCCATTGTGTTGATGTATGTTTTCTCAGGTTTCAGGATTTTTTGTGTTTTTGTTTTTTCGTGGGTCCTATTTAGTTATTATAGTTTTTATAGTGAGGGATTGGATGAATTCCCTGTCCACCCACTCAAGTCCTAATCAGTGACTGACTTCAGATGTTCCAAACAGACCTATGGGTAGTTCTGCAATTACCACTGCAAGCAGCCAGTCTACCTCACATGAGGCAACATCTAGGGGCTCCACACTCCACTCTGGGAGTGACTACAGTTGACAGGGCCCCAGTCCCTCAGAAAACACACTCACCAGGGATGCTCCTTCCTCACTCCTTGTCTTGTATCAATACAGTCCCAGATAAAGCAAGTATCCAGTCTGCATTTTCCAGGCCTTCAAAGTCCCTCTTGAGTTCTTATCTTTAGAACCTGTGATTTCCAGAATCTGAAGTGTCCACTCCTTCAGTCCCAGTCAGCCTTGGGTCAGCTGGAGTCCCCTGAGAAAAGCTATAGCAGACAGCTATTCTCAGTGCCCTGAGGATTCAGATTCCAGGCTCCTCCCAAATAAACAAACGAAGTGAGGTTGCTAACCCAACCCCCCAGAGCACTTTGTGGATTCCCTCCATTTATTCTATTCCTGCCCATATGGCCTAGTGGAGGGACCCAGGTTAGAGAAATCAGAAACCTTTCTCCTTAATTTTCTTTGGATGTTGAGCCTCACTCTAGATTCCTATATATTTGTTCTGCTCTTAATGTTGATTTTATGGAGTTATTTTTGGTTGTCTGAGGTATTTTAGGAGGATGAGAAAGATTCACACCCTACTGAGCCATCTTCCCACAATGCCTCTCTGTCAATTCTACTTTTTAAAGACTTCTTCTCTTCATTGGATTTTTGTGCCTCTTTTATCAATCATTCTGTTCTGTTTTTTAAGTTATTAATTGCTTCAGTATTTTTGGTAGCTCCTTTATCAAGCTATTTCTTTTCATGATTTTCCTGAATCACTCTCATTTCTTTTCCCAGTTTTTCTTCCTTGTATTATTTGATTTTTAAAATTCATTTAGAGCTCCTCCATCAATTCTTTTTGGGCTTAAGAGCAATTCATGGTTTTTTTTTTCTGGAGGTTCTGGCTTTACTGTCTTCCTCTGGGTTGTTTTGGTCTTCCTTGTCACCAAAATAACTTTCTGTGTTGAGTTTCTTTTCTTTTTGTTCTCTGCTCATTTCCCAGTATTTTTCTTTTCTTTCAATTAAAAAAAACAGTTCAAGTTGGGCTCTCTAACTGTGGTGAAGGAAGCACTATTCCAAACTTCAGATTCTTTGTGTAGCTATCTTCAGAGATGACTCTGGGGATCTATCTGCTTTCAGTCCTTCCAAGGTGATATTATATAAGAAGAGGTGTGTTTCTTTCTGAGTAGTTGTTTGATAACTGCCCCCCCTTGCCATATGTGGCTGGGGCTCCAGAAGTCTTTACTGCTGTTTCAGTTGAGCCCAAAGCTTATCGCCCAGATGAGACCTGCCCTAGCTTGCTGCTTTGCCCTTGAGCTCCACTCTAGGGTACTATGTCCCTCATGCCAGTCTTCTAAGTTGTTATGGGCTGAAAAATTACTTCATCTCATCTTTTTATGAGTAGTGCTACTCCAGAATTCATTCTGAGGCATTATGTCATAGTTTTTTGGAAAGTAATTATATGGGTCTGTGTACCTTCTCCATCATCTCAGTTCTGCCCCTTCCTAAAAGAATTTAAGATCCTTCAGAACAAGGATTGCTTTTCATTCTGTATTTGATAGTAGGTAGCTAATAAATATTTGGTGAGTGAATGAATGAATGAATCCTCATAAGGCATGATGCTCTTTCCTTCCACAGTTTCTCACCAAAATATTTGGTACTGTGGACTCTGGGATTTCTGTGTCTCAAGACAAGGTTACAGAAATATTTATTAAGTACCTACTATGTTCAGGCACTGTGCTAGACACCAGGGAAGGAAGGAAGGAAGGAAGGAAGGAAGGAAGGAAGGA
>NW_025366446.1:0-2906 GCF_016433145.1 Gracilinanus agilis | reverse complement strand
CTCTCTCTCTCTCTCTCTCTCTCTCTCTCTCTCTCTCTCTCTCTTTTGCAATGGGGATCAAGTGACTTGCCCAGGGTCACACAGCTGGGAAGTGTCTGAGGCCAGACTTGAACCTAGGACCTCCTGTCTCTAGGCCTGGATCTCAATCCACTGAGCTACCCAGCTGCCCACAAGAAAAGTTCTTAAGTCTTTCAAAGTTTTTTCTTTCCAGTGCTCTGCTTATATAAATTGTTCTCCTGGTTTTACTCTGCATCAGTTTATATATCTCACTGGCTTTCTTTGAATCCTTCACTTTCATTATTGTTATTATTATTACTATTTTTTTAAACCTTTACCTTCTGTCTGTTATATTCAAATCCTGGGAAATGTTGGTCTCCCCTTATTTGACAAGGGAGGCATTTGGAGAGATTGGAATGTTCCCAGATGCCATGAGCCAAGGGCAAAAGTCGGTTGTCCTGAGAGTATAAATACCATCTTGGAAGAGGTCTTGGACCTTTGGTCTTTGGGTTCTCTCTCTGACTTTGGACTTTGGTCCCTAGGTCTTTAGGTCTTGAATCTTCCTAGCTCTTTAGGTCCCTGGGTCCCTGGGTGGTGAAGGGAAGAAGGGAGGTCTGAAGAAGAAGAGGATGGTAGGATTTGAATACTTCCTGAAGGCTGTGAAGGCTAGTACATCACCAAACACTGATCATAAGAAAGCTGAGAGGAAATCACCAACACAGTTGCATCAAGGGCAGTTACTCTCTGGTTTGGCATTGACCAGGCTGAGCCAGAGGGGTTGTGAAGAACAAAGCTCCAGCTTCTTCTAAATCAATAGCCTCCGGTCCTGAGTGATTACAGATTATAGATATTAGATTGACAGGGTCTCCAATGCCCAAATCCTTATCCTTATTATCCTTTCCCTAATTATAGATCATAGATAAAGTGTTCAAAAAGTATCTTCCTGAGTGGTCTTTATATCACGACCCTTGGGGAGGGAGCAAACGCAGTCAGATAAACAAACGTGATCCAAGCTAATCAGAGCCCAATATTAATAATTGATCCAACCCCAGGTTGGATATGAAAGGGTTACCATTCACCTAACCTTTCGGGGTCCTTCCCTGGGCAATTGTTACTGAGAGGGGAAGTTATAGCATCTAGCAAGGGTGATTGGGGTTGGTGTTCCCTCATCACCAGCACGTAGGGAGAATACAAAGATACATCCACCTCACTAGGTATCTCTATCCCTAGGACCTTTCTCTTTCTTTATAACATGTCTTATATAAGAATAAAAGAGAGCCAAGTAACCAATGTTATGATAGATGGGGGAGAAATAGAGAGAGTCTATGAGGTGAGACTCTTCCAGCTCTCCCCTCCTGCCAAATATATACTCCTGAGAGACTTTGAGGGGGTGTCACCCCAAAACTGGATGATCTGGATGATTGTGCCACCCCACAGGAGTTGGGGGCAAGGCTTCTCTATCAGATGAGGCATGGGGGACCCCAATCCGATTCTGAATGAGGGCAGGGTTCACGAAAGTCTCCCCCAAAGTCAGTCAACTTCATAGCGGGTGGTCTGGCTCCAAGATGGAGGCAGCCAGACCAAGCTGTGATTCCCCTCCCCCTCGTCTCTCAGGCACTCTGGAATGCTATCTGACTAATGAATGCCTTTTATTATTTGTAATTTGGGGGTTGGGGAAAGGGGTAAAGGGCAGAGGGATTTTGGGGTGCCCTCTTCTCTATTTCTATGGGGTCCATCACTCAGGTGGGAGCTTTTGGGGTTCCCACCCCTAAGCGTCTCCTCTCTTGTCCCTTCTCCTTCTGTTTCTATTTCTAGCCTTCTCTATAATTGCAAGTTAGACCGTAAAGGGTCTCTCTGCAAGGTTGGGTAATGGGGGAAGGAGCCTAAGAGATCGCTCCCAAAATGGAGTCCCAAAAATTAGCTGACTCAATGGTTGAAGTCTTGCTGGGTAAGAAGCGATGGGATGCCTTTGACCAGGGAATCAGGGTTTCAGTGTCCAAAGAAAGATCCTCAGGAAGCCCTCAGGAGTGGATTCGAGCTGAGATATTCTCCTCATCCCTCTTTCAGTCCTCCTCTGGAAGTTCCTCCTCTCCTCCTTTCTCCTCTGTAGCCTTCCAGAATCCTCTCTGGTACCAACTGTCAGTAACTGTCACCAACGGTCTTCTTCTGGCTCTTTTTGTCCCATCCCCCATCCTTACACTTAGAATAGATATGAAGTATCAGTTCCAAGGCAGAAAGTCTGGTAAGAGGTAGTAATTTGGGGTTAAGGGACTGGCCCAGGGTCACATAATTAAGAAGTATCTGAAGCCAAATTTGAATCAAGGCCCTCCTGTTTTCAGGTCCAGCTCTCCATTGAGTGAGCCGGCTAGCTGCCCCTCTTTCATTATATCTTAAGGTACAACAATATTCTACTTCACTCATATGCCATAATTTATTCAATCATCTCCCAATTGATGGATGACTACTTGGTTTCCAGTTCTACTTTAAAAAGCACTGCCATAACTATCTTTGTACATATAATTCCTTTTGTTATTTCTTTGACCACTTAGAGGTACATGTCAAGTAGTCTTAGGTCAAAGGATTAGCACAGTTTAGTAATTTTTCAAATATTATAAATTTCTTTTAAAAATTACTAGACTAAAATTAGCAGTTGAACCAATAGTTTCTATCATTCCATTGCCCCTCCAACAACTGCCATTTTCTTTTTCATTTTTGGTCATCCTTGCCAATCTCCTAGATTTTAGGTGAAAACTCAAAATTGTTTTAATTTGCACAATTTGGAGCATTTTTTCATATATCCATTAAAAGCTTAGATTTCTTCCCTGAGAAGTAGGAAGAAATAGCCTTTTTCTTAATAGCCTTTGACCACTTATCTAATGAAGAATTTATATAATTTATATATATAATTT
>NW_025366445.1:0-1054 GCF_016433145.1 Gracilinanus agilis | reverse complement strand
CTCTCTCTCTCTCTCTCTGTAACTGCTCTGCCAGTAAATGGTTGCACTAATTGGAATATACAGAAATATTTTACCAGTTTAACAATGCATGACACCCTAATAAGATTGCGATGACAAGCTTTTCTTTATATGCAAGGTGATGTTACTGCATGCTTAGAATATACATGGGCTCATATGTCTTTTTATGACAGGAGTTATAAATGAATTTTTGGAAGGAATTAAATAATGTCTGCTTGACTAAACTCTTTCAAGTAGATGAAATTATATTCTTGAAAATGAAAAAAACTAAAAACAAACCTTGCTTTCCTATTATTTACTGGATTTGGAGCAATATGTTGGTAGGGAACCTTAGACTTGAATGAAAAAAAGGATAAATCCTATTTGCATACGAAATGCCTTGCCAATGACTTCTCTGAGGCAATTCTTCCCTTCCCCAGCTCCAAGCCCAACCCCACTTGCAGAAGGTAGATGGGAGGCATGTGGGACTAGAACTGTTAATGACAATTTTCTAAGTCACAGAGGAGAGGACTTCACATCAATATACCTCTCCTGCTAATCTATATACTCTGGAGGTGGTGAGCTCTGGCAGTGTTTTGATGGTTTTATGATGGCTTGTGTATATTTACAATGTGTTTAAAATATTCCTTTTAATTATCATTTGAGTGACAATGCTTAATCTTTAGATCTTTATCAGCACCCCCTGGTGATGTATGTTTGTTAAATTACTAAAAGAGGAAATTTAGCCAAGCCAAGAACTTTATGCCCGTAATGAGGCTAAGGAGTAGATGATTAACCTGCTTAACTCCACTTTATAGGGGATAAAGGAGACATTTTTCTTTTTTAAAAAAAAATCCTTCCAGGTTTTTTGATAGCCTCTGATTTCTTCAAAGGAAGACTTGAAAAATTGTCGAAGAATAGGAATTGGCACCAAACAAATGCCACAGCGGAAACTTGCACAAAAGAGATAAATTTTGCATTTTGAATACTTTGACCCTGGACTTCCTGATATTCTCTCTCTCTCTCTCTCTCTCTCTCTCTCTCTCTCTCTCTCTCT
>NW_025366444.1:0-1406 GCF_016433145.1 Gracilinanus agilis | reverse complement strand
ACCAAAAGAGAGGGTGTAGAGACAGAAAAAACCCAAGACAGAGGACTCGAGAACACACAGAGTTAAGAGGAATCATATGGAAGGTGAGCCTGTAAAGGAGACCTAACAGGAATGGCAAAATAAATAAGAGGAAAACCTGGAGAGTCATTGTTGTACCCAAATGTTAATACCTAACCCAGGGTCATGGCCAAAGGAAGAATCACACTGACAATGCAATATGCAAGAAGAGGCTCATTCTTTACTAGCAATAATAGTGAGGGTTGCTAGGCAGAGAGGCCGGCCTGAACGACCCCTTGGAATTCTCAGCCAAGAGTTTATATGGAAATGTTTGGGGAAGGGGGTTGGTACATACATAATTATCAAGGTAGTGTCAGGGACAGGTGGTCAGGAAGCATCTGGGGAGGGGGGTTTCAGGGTCAGGGGTCTGGAAGCATTTGGCAAATATACATTAAATAGGCAAATATTGTTAAGCAGGCAAACATAGACAAACATTCCTCAAGAAGGTTAATATTCATCAGATAAGATAGCCTCAGTTTTAGGTTTATGATAGGGGAGATAAGGAAGACTGTGCTGGGAAACCTTGGGGGCTGGGGGTAGCTTGTCCAGGCCAGAAATAGTTCAGTAGACTGCCAGACTGATTTTTAAATCCAACATCATATCATGGAATCCCAAGGCAGACAGCTTCAGATGCTATTTTTTAAAGCTGTTGTTTGAAAGAAAGGTGTGTTTTGTAAACTGGCTGAAGGAAAGGATGACACGTACTGAATGGAAAGGAGCTGAAGTCTACCATGATTAGAGTTAGCTTTAGCACCATTTAGAGTTGAGGAAGAGGAAACTTCTCAGATTTATTTAGTTGTTATCTGTTGATCCTTTTTGTTTCTAAGAAAAGATGGCAGAGTGGGGATGAGGCTTTGAAGACACTTTGCTATAAAGACTGAAATGTGGTTTTGACAAAAGCAGATTTTTTTTTTTTTAAAGTTTAAACCCTTAACTTCTGTGTATTGTCTCAGGTGGAAGATTGGTAAGGGTAGGCAATGGGGGTCAAGTGACTTGCCCAGGGTCACACAGCTGGGAAGTGTCTGAGGCCAGAAGGCAGATTCTTTTTGAATGAAGAACTTCTTGGGTGCACCTCTACTGCCCAGAGCCCAAATTGAGGAGCTTTGCTGTACCCAGATTATGAGATCATATTGAATGAAGTAAATTCCCACTGTGTAAAGAGCTTGCAAGGCTGGCCTTCATTGCCCAGAAAGCTACTCTAGAAACTTTGCAATTGTCTGACTCAGGGAAAGGATTTATTGCTATAAAAGAGCAACTTTATTTCATCACCTTTTTTAAGAGTCATTCTAGGGAGCAGCTGGGTGGCTCAGTGGATTGAAAGCCAGGCCTAAAGACAGGAGGTCCTTAAG
>NW_025366443.1:0-3115 GCF_016433145.1 Gracilinanus agilis | reverse complement strand
CAGTCATAATGAATGATTCTTATAATGTTGCTGTACTCTCCTTGATCAGGTTTTATTTAAAATTTTTCATCTATATTCACTGATGAAATTGGTTTATTATTTTCTTTCTTTGTTTTCATACTTCTTGGCTTATGTAACAGTAATGCATTTCTGTTCTAAATAGAATTTGGTAGGATTAATTTCCTGCACATATTCTCCAAAATTTTATATAATATTGGGATTAATTGTTGTTTAAATATTTAATAGAATTCACACATGAATTCATCTGGTCCTGGGGAATTTTTTCTCATACATTTCATTGATGTTTGCTTCAATTTCTTATTCAGAGATGGGATTATTTAAGAATTCTATGTCCTCTTTTGCTAAGCCAGGAAATTTATATTTTCATGAATATTCATTCATCATTTAGATGGTCAGATTTATTGGTATGTAAATAGGCAAAATAGCTCCTAATGATTGATTCAATTTCCTCTTCATTGTTTCCATTTTAATTATGTGATTGTCTCATTTCCTTTTTAAAATCAAATTAATCTAGGCAGGCTATTTTTTTTGAAACCAAATTAGTCTTTTTGTGGGGGGATATTAATTTTTTCCTATTCTTTTATTTTTCAAACTCAATCATCAACTTTTTCTCTACTTCATTGATGTAAGTATTTAGAGATATGAATTTTTCCCTATTAATTACTTTGTCTGAATCCTGTTTATTGAGATAGATTATCATCTCATTGTCCTTCTCATTTATGAAATTATTGATCATTTCTCTAATTTTTCCTTTGTCTCACCTTCCTATGTAATTACACTTTGAACCCCTAGAACTACAATTTCCAGCACCCCACTTTCCTTCACATGTAACATGATGACATAAGAAGGATTTAAATTTTGTGTAATCGTGCCTCAAGCTCTCTTCCTGTAATTCCATTTCCTGGAGGTGGTGTGAGGTGAGAAACAGGAGAGTTTTGCTCATGTATTCTTACTTTGTTGGATAATTACCTTTTTATTCCCTTATTTCAAGAGATTATTAATCATATTCATCATAATAAATCCAAAATAATACTTGGAGTATTGGATATTAATTTAAATCATACATTTTTGGTGACATGCAGTCTGGACTTTTAAGGTCCTTTACTATGGGAATAGATTAGTTTGAACAAAAATGTGTTTCTCGCTTACTTCTGCTTTTTCACCTTTCTCCCCCCTCCCTGGGGAAGTGGAGTTGCTATTGCTATTTGCTGCTGCCCCCTGCTGCTGCAACTCCTGCTATTGCTACTGATGCTCTGAGTCTGTTGCTGCACCTCTTGAATGATCAAGCTGGGAATCCTGATAGTTTAAAGACATGCCTCAGGCTTAGGTGCAAGTTTTTGTTTGGTTTTCTTTTCTTTTTCATCTCTGAACATGATCAGGTCATGGGCTGATGCAATTCATACCCCAGGCTTAGAATCAAGTTTCTGGTCTCACTGTGTACTTGATCCAATTAGGTACACTCTTAATTACCCTATCTTAGAGCTCTGCCCAGAGCTTTAGGTAAAAAGATCAGTACTTAGAACTATCATCAAGTTCTTGATTATTTCTACTAGCTTTTTAGTTGATTCTCTAGGATTTTTTTAGTAGACCATCCTATCATCTGCAAAGAGTGATAGTTTAATCTCCTCATTGCCTATTTTAATACTTTCAATTTCTTTTTCTACTCTAATTGCTACTACTAGTGTTTCCAGTACAATGTTAAATAATAGAGGCAATAATGGGCATCCTTGTTTCACACCTGTTCTTATTGGAAAGGCTTCTAATTTATCCCCATTGCATATGGAGCTTGTTGATGGTTTAAGATATATAATGTTTAGTACTATTAGGAAAGGACCTTCTATTCCTATCCTTTCTAGTGTTTTCAGTAGGAAGGGCTGTTGTTGTATTTTGTCCAAGGCCTTTTCAGCATCTATTGAGATAATCATGTGGTTTTTGTTGGTTTGCTTGTTCATATGGTCAATTATGTGAATGGTTTTTCTAATGTTGAACCATCCTTGCATTCCTGGTATAAATCCCACCTGATCATGATGGATAACCCTCTTGATCACTTGCTGGAGTCTTTTTTGCTAGTATTCTATTGAAGATTTTTGCTTCTGTATCCATTAAGGAGATTGGTCTGTAATTTTCTTTCTCTGTTTTTGATTTCCTGGCTTTGGAATCAGTACCATATTTGTGTCATTAAAGGAATTTGGTAAGATTCCTTCTTTGCTTCTTATATCAAATAATTTGTATAGTTTGGGGATTAATTGTTCTTTGAATGTTTGATAGAATTTACTTGTGAATCCTTCAGGCCCTTGAGATTTTTTTCATCATTTATTAATATTTATTTTTTAGAAAAGTTAACATGGTTACATAATTCATGCTGTTACTTTCTGCTTCACCACCCCGACTTCCTCCTCACCCCCATGGCAGATGTGTATTTCCACCGGTTTTAACATGTGTTATTGATCAAGGCCTATTTCCAAATTGTTGATAGTTGCATTGGTGTAGTAGTTTCGAGTATACATCCCCAATCATGTCCACCCCAACCCATGTGTTCAAGCAGTTGTTGTTCTTCTGTTTCCACTCCTGTATTACTTCCTCTGAATGTGAACAGCATTCTTTTCCATAAATCCCTCAGAATTGTCCTGGGTCATTGCATTGCTTCTAGTACAGAAGTCCATTACATTCTATTATACCACAGTGTATTGGTCTCTGTGTATAATGTTCTTCTGGATCTGCTCCTTTCGCTCTGCATCACTTCCTGGAGGTCTTTCCAGTTCACATGGAATTCCTCTAGTTTATTATTCCTTTGAGCACAATAGTATTCCATCACCAACATATACCCCAATTTGTTCAGCCATTCCCCAATTGAAGGACATACTCTCCTTTTCCAGTTTTTTGCCACCACAAAAAGCTCAGCAATCTATGATCTCTTTGGGGTATAAAACCAATAATGTTGTGGCTGGATCAAAGGGCAGGCATTCTTTTATAGCCCTTTGAGCATAGTTCCAAATTGCCAGCCAGAATGGTTGGATCAGTTCACAACTCCACCAACAGTGCATTAAAATACCAGTTTTGCCATATCCCCTCCAGCATTCATTACTCTCCCCTT
>NW_025366442.1:0-2967 GCF_016433145.1 Gracilinanus agilis | reverse complement strand
GAGAGAGAGAGAGAGGTGGAAAAGAGAAGGAGAGAGAGAGGAGAAGGGGAGGGGGAGAGAGGGAGAGAGAGAAATTAATAAAAACTCTTTTAAAAAAGAAATTGGCGCTTTCCTAAACTATCAGAGACTACCAGCTCCCTAAAATAGTCACGCAGTCATTCGTCTTCTCATCCTGCACATCAAAGCTAGGCCAAGGCGTTGGGCGTTGTCCCAACCTGGCAGATCTCTCCCAGGTGTGTCCTATAGCCTTGGGCTCTCTGACTGCCCACTTTTGCTGTCCTCTGTGGCTTCTCCTTTCGTGTTTTGTTTTGCTGACCCATACATACTCCCTTACCTGGCAAGCTATGGGAATGCTGCCTAAGTAAGCAAATGATCCTCCACGTATAAAAGCTGCTCAAGGGGAAGGATGAGGTGGGGTGGTACACGCCTGTTTGATTGGTACATCCACATTGCTTAGCACAGCAAAATGACACCAAAGCTCATTAGTGAGACGGGTTTAAAAGAAAAACCCCTTGTCCTAATTGCTGAGGCATCATAGTTCGGGAGAAAGAAAATTCAGTCTGAAATAAGAGGACCTGGATTTCAGTTCCAACTCTGACCTATATGATGTTCAGCAAGTCACCTAACAACATCCTTGCCTCAGTTTCCCTCTCTGTAAAATGAAGGGCTGGGACTAGAGGACCAATTTCGAATATCCCTGCTAGCCTTACATCTATAACCTTATAAGCTATGCCCTGGTCTATCATAGAGAGATGCTAGAGTAACTCTGGGCAAGTCAGTTTATTTCCCTGGGCCCGAGTTTCTCATCATTACAATGAGAGACTTGGACCACATGACCTTTTCTAGATGGATGGTTCTCCTGTCCCAGGATGCTTTGTTCTCCTTAACCAGGCAAGCTCCTTTCTGGATGGATGATTCTTCTATATGTATGCTCTACTCTCTCTAGAAGAATGTTTCTCCTGTACCAGGAAGGATACTTTGTGGTTTGATGATTCTCCTGTACCAAGGCTCTTTGTAGATCAGTGGTTCTCCTGTACGAGGCAGAACCCTTTCTAGGTGAATGGTTCTCCTTACCAGGAAGGACCTTTTCCACATGGATGTACGCAAAATCCTTTAAAACCTGACAGTTCTCCTGTAATAGGTAGGACCCATTCTAGATGACAGAGTCTTCTGTGCCAGACAGGACCCTCTTTAGATGGATTATTCTCCTGTCCTAGGCAGGATCCTTTCTAGGTGAATGGTTCTCCTTCCCTAGGACCTGTGTTTTCTCATGGTGTTCCTTTTGAAATCAAAAGACTCTTGGAGAGTAGAAGAAGAAAAGATGTAGTCGTAGCCTCGCATTCTGTAGATCGTTAGCATCTCCCACATTCTAATCACTTGGCACAAAGCCCCCATAGGGTTCTTTAAAACCCCAGACCCCCAGATAGTTTCCCCCACCTCCATCCACCTGAAAGGCTTTGGGTTTTTTCCCAACAAGCTCCCAGCTCTTTTACCAGATTTTCCCACACATCTTCTTTTATGTGTTGGGTTTATGTACCTGTAACACATTCCCCTGAAGCCAAAGCCTCTGCCCAGAGGGTTTTGTATATGAATCATCCTGATGGAAATCAGGCAGTTGAAGGAAGAGAACTGAAATGTGGAGAGCTAAAAAGAAGTGCTAGGACCTGGTTTGGGCTGCGCTTTTAGCCTCTTGTTTTGTCATTTTAAAAATTATTTCTGGGGGCAGGTGGTAGCTCAGTGGATTGGAAGCCAATCCTAGAGACAAGAGGTTCTAGGTTCAAATCTGGCCTCAGACACTTCCCAGCTGTATGACTCTAAGTAAGTCACTTTGCCCTGTTTGCCTCAGTTTCCTCATTTGTCAAATGAGCTGAAGAAGGAAATGGAAAACCACTCCAGTATCTCTGTCAAGATAACCTCAAAGGGGGTCATGAAGAGTCAGATATGACTGAAAACATCTCAACAACAACTATTGATGCCCAACTAGCTAGGGGGAAAGGATGGGAAGAGTAATTTATAGAGTACCTCCTATGTGCCATACAATGACTTGCCCACAGTCACACCACAAAAAGTATGTGAAACTGGATTTGAACTCAGATCTTCCCAACTCTAGACCCAGCATTTTATCCACTGTACCACCTAGCTTTTGTTATTATCACCATTTTATAGAAGAAGAAAGTAAAACTCAGGATCTTATAAGCTAGTTAGAACCGGAACCTATTTTACTCTAACCTTTCACTGTATAGCAGCTAGGTGGTGTAATGGATAGAGTGGTAGGCCTGGATTCAGGAAGCTTTGAGTTCAAATTCAGCCTTAGACACTTAATAGCTGTGTGATCCTGGGCAAGTCATTTAACATCAACTTGCTTCCATTTCCTCAACTGTAAAATGACAATAATTTCATCTACTTCTCAGAGTTGTGAGGACAAATTAAATATTTGTAAAATGCTTAGTACAGCTCTTGGTACATTGTAGGGACCTAATAAATGTTTATTCCTTTCCCCCACTTCCCTTATAATATACTGTTCCCCTCTCATGCAAACAGGGAAAACAATTGTGACTTTGGAAAGTTGGATCTGATGTTAGATAATGTGTTATTAGGCTCAGATAGCACAATGGATAGAGCACCAGGCCTGGAGTTGGGAGGACCTGGGTCCAAATCTGGCCTCAGACACTTCCTAGCTGTATGACTATGGGCAAGTCATTTTATCCATATTGCCTAGCCTGTGCTGCTTTCCTGTTTTAAAACTGATACAAAAACAGAAGGTAAGGGAGGGAGAGAGAGAGAGAATGAGGGAGAGAAGGAGAAAATGAGGGAGGGAGAGAGGAAGGAAGGAAGGAAGGAAAGAAGGAAGAAAGGAAGGGAAGAAGGAAAGAAAGAGGGTAGGAGGGAGGGAGGAAGGGAGGAGGAGAGGAAGGAAAGAGGGAGGGAAGGAAGGAAGCAAGGAAGGAGGGAAGGGAGGGAGGGAGG
>NW_025366441.1:0-3012 GCF_016433145.1 Gracilinanus agilis | reverse complement strand
ATATATATGTATATATATACACATCTGTCCATCCATTCATCCATCCATCCCAGAATTTCTTTAACTTTGTGTAACTGAACATTTTGGCAGTCTGTTGAAGCCCATGGACCTCTTCTCAAAATGGTATGTTTAAATTGATGAAATAAAAATATTTAAAATTTAAAAAGAAACCAACTGTTGAAATACATCTTTAAAAATATGTTGTTTTTTAAAATCCATAGACTCCAGATTAAGAACCTCTGAACTACCGAGAGAGAGAGAGAGAGAGAGAGAGAGAGAGAGAGAGAGAGAGAGAGAGAGAGAGAGGAAGGAGAAAGGACCTACTTGTACAAAGATATTTATGGCAGCTCTTCTTGTGGCAGCAAAAAATTAGTAATTGAGGGGATGACCATCAATTGGGGAATGGATGAACGGGTTGTGGTATATGATGGTGATGGAATACTATTATGCTGTGAGAAATGATGAGCAGGATGATTTCAGAAAGATCTGGAAAGACCTACGTGAACTGATGCAGAATGAAATAAGAACCATGAGAACACTGTACATAGTAACAATAATACTAATAATAATAATCATGATCAACTGTGAAAAACTTGCTCTTCTCAGTAATAAAAAGATCCAGAATTCTGAACGACTTATGACTAAGAATGCCATGTACCTCCAGAGAAAGTACTATTAGAATCAGATTGGAGATCAAAATGTTTTTTTTTTTCACTTTAGTTTGTGTTTTTATTTTGTGGAGTTTTTTTTTTTTGATTTGTTTTTTATGAGTATTCTCTTACAACATTTATCAATATGGAAATATGCTTTGCATAGTAATATATATATGTATATATTATCATTTTTAACACATTTAACACAGTGCCTACATTAAAGTATGTATTTAATACATTCTTATTGGCTGATTGTCACTATAATTTATGTGGCAAACTAAAGAGAGAAAAGAATTTGTAATAAGGAAAATCTCAGTTGCAAACTAGCCTCACATACTTACTGGGTATATGTCCCTGGGCAAATCACTTTCTTTCTGCCTCAGTTTTCCCATCTGCAAAATGAGGGAATTAATAGCACCTAATTCCCAGGGTTGTTGAGAGGATATAATTAGATAGCATTTGTAAATGCTTTGCAAACCTTAAGGTACTATATGAATGATAGCTATTCATATGATTAATGTGTCAAGAGCACTGGACATGTAAAGAGTAGATTTTCATCCTAGGCAAGCTGCATGAGCCCAGTGATGCAAGAAAAGCCTCTTCTCTCGAATGGGCATCAGGTATTCAGATATAGACTACTAGCGTGACTGATAAATATTCATAAGAACAGTGCTGGCCTCCAAAGGAATTCTACCAACTCCTATGTTTAGCTTCATCTGGCCAACTTTTGATGTATGTACTGAAAGGTAAATGAGGTTGGCTTGCTCCTAGATTGGTGCAAAGAGTTCCAGCACCCTTTTTCTATTTTCTTATAAAACTGCAGCTAGATGGTGCAGTGTATATAGGATCAGGCCTAAAGTCTAGAAGACTCATGTTCCTGAGGTCAGATATAGACACTTTATTCCTGTCTGAATTGAGCTCAAATCCTGCCTCTGACACTTATTAGCTGTGTGAGCCTAGACAAGTCATTTAACCCTGTCTACCTCAGTTCCTCATCTGTAAACTGGAGAAGGAAATGGCAAACCACTCCGGTATCTTTGCCAAGAAAATTCCAAACATTGTCACAAAGAGTTGGAATTGACTGAAATGAGTGAAAAACAACAACATAAAACTATATAAACTCTTAACAGTGTAGGCTATAATATAGTCTGGTTATAGTAGATGGGGGACCAGCAGGTAGCAATGAGGTGGAATTTTCATTTTTTCACATCCCATTTCATAGGAATAACTATTAAATCAATTTGCATTTTACAAATGAACCCCATAGCTGGATCGACAAAATATATATTTTTTAAAAACCTTATTTCTGTTCCTTGAAATACCAGACCTTACTAACCCCTGGAGGGAGTTATCAGTTAGTTACCAGTAAACAGGAGTTACCAGTAAAATGGTGGACTATATAATCTCTAAATCTTCTTCTAGATCTATGTTACATAATTCTAAGATTTTGTAAATTTTAACATACTTCTGTATTTTTCTTCTGATATCCTCCTTGGATACCTCATTGTGCTAGTCTGTTGTTATCTTCTTGAAACCTTACAGGAAAAGAAGAAGTTCTACAATGAAAGAAAGGATTTGAGTATGAGCCCCACCAATGAACTGTATTTCTGTCATTTAAGCTTGTCTAACCTGGCTAATGTTAGCAGTGGAATATGATCCTAAGCCTTATTTTGTAAGTGACTACTATGTGCTAAACACAAAAACATAGTCTATTCCCTCAGTTTACAATCTACTAAGGGTGGGGTGGGGAGTAACCCAAGGAATCAAAATGGAATCTATTCAGTCATCATCAGTGGAGGAATTAGATCTTGGTCAGACATCAAGGATGCCAAGGTCATCCACTTCATCCCAGGCCATCATGAGTCATCTTAATTTTTGTCTTGCCACGGGACTTTGATGACTCTCAAAGAGAGAGCAAACTTGACATCTTTGCACAACTCTGAGTTACCTAAATCAATTCACTCTTGGAATACTCTTGTGCTATGAGCAATGATGAACTGCTTGATTTCTACATGAACTGGAAAGACCTCCATGAACAGATGCAGAGTGAAATGAGCAGAACCAAGAGAACATTGTTCACAGAAACTGAAACATTGTGGAATGATCAAATGCAATAGATTTTGCTACTAATAGCAATGAAATGATCCAGGACAATCCTGAGGGACTTATGAGAAAAATACTATCAACATCAAGACAAAAGAACTGTGGGAGTAGAAACATGGAAGAAAAACAGGTGTCTTATCACTCATTTATATGAGTATAGGATGTGGGGTTTTATTTTTCAAAGATTACTCTATTACAAAAGTGAATAATATGGAAATAGATATCGAATGATAACATATATATATATATATATATA
>NW_025366440.1:0-5915 GCF_016433145.1 Gracilinanus agilis | reverse complement strand
ATATAAGTAAAAGTTATATAAATATAAATAAAAATTAAAGATTTACTAATAATAACTTGAAGTAAAAGGAATAAAAAAAGACAAAAGTAAAAGCCTGAGTAAAGCCAGCTTCCCCTAGCCACGCATGCAGGAAAAGAGAGAGCCAGGGTGGGGATATACACAACTATATACAAATAACGTAAGCACGCAAATTGGGGACCAAAAGTGAAAGGGATGCTGGGAGATGTCATTCAGAGGCACAAAATTTCTATTTATACATTATATATAATGTATAAATGTGTATGTAAATAAAATATAAAAACATAATATAAGACAGAAGATAAAGACTTATTTTTAAAATATATATATCTGGCCCAAGGCAGAAGAGCTGTAAGGGCTAGGCAATTGGGGTTAAGTGACTTTCCCAGGGTCACACAGATAAGAAGTATCTGAGGTCAGAATTGAACCCAGGTCTTCCTGTCTCCAAGTCTGGCTCTCTATCCACTGAGCCACCCAGCTGCTCTGCTAATAAATGTTTGAAGCAGGTCCAGCTTGCTGCTCGCTATGCCGCCTCTACATGGTTTCAGATCTTGGGGCTGGATGGGGCTGTTAGCCCAAGTTCTAGTACCCTTAGCCAGAGTTTGAAAGAAGGTGGCTTTTTAGCCTACCCATCCCAGAATCTCCTTTTTTTCTTGCTCCCCCAAATCTTTAGGAGCTGCTTAGGTAGCAGTCATGTACTATTAGTCCTGGATCAAATACAAAATCCTCTATTTGTCTTTTTGAGCCCTTCCCTACCTGGCTCCTTCCTCCCTTTTCAGTCTTCTTTTTTTTTTTAAACCCTCACCTCCTGTCTTAGAATCAATATCATGTATTAATTTTAAGGCAGAAGAGCGTTAAGGACTAGGCAACGGAGGTTAAGTGACTTGCCCAGGGTCATACAGCTAGGAAGTGTCTGAGGTCAAATTTGAACCCAGGACCTTTCATCTCTAGGCCTGGCTCTCAATCCACTGAGCCTCCTACCTGTCCCCCTTTTCAGTCTTCTTATACCTTCTTCCTCTCCAGGCACTAAATCATCTGGGCATACTGGCCTACTTATTTCCCCCCCCCCCCCCAACTTATGACCCTTCATTTCCCATCTCCTTGCCTTTGCACTGGCTCTTCTGCATCCCCTGGATGCTCTCCCTGCTTCCTTCAGGTTTCAGCCTTCTATGGGAGACTTTTCTCAGTCCCTTCAGGTACCTCCCATTCCAAGAACACCATTATCTGCCTTATACGTGTCTTGTATGTATGTAGGGCCATGTACCCGTACTATTTCCTCTGATAAGATGCTTCTCAAAGGCAAGGACTGTCTCACTTTTTTTGCACCTGTATCCTAGCTTTCCAACGCAATGACAGACACACAGTAGGTCTCTAATTAATGCTGCATTTATTTTGAATACATTTTGTTATACTAATTCATGCATCTATTCCCCAGATAGAATTTGAGCTCCCTGGACACAGAAATTCTTTCATTTTGTCTTTGTATCCCCAGTGACTGGCACATAGTAGGTTCCTAATAAATGCTTGTTGATTGATTGTCCAACCCCGTTGTCTCATAGATCAGGAAGCTAAAAATCCTAGAGATAAAATGACTAATCCAAGGTCTTGCGAGTGAATCCCATTTTTCCAACTCTGATCCGCTAATTCTGTACTCTCCTTCCTTCTTATGTATTCATTGTTTACTCAGGTTAGATTGTAGACTCCTTGAAGAGGGAGAACCCTCCCACCCCCACCCCTTCCATCAATATGGCGCCTACTGTGTGCCAGGCACTATACTAAGCACTTTATGTCTATTATCTCATCTGATCCTCTCAAACCCTGTGAGGTAGGTACTGTTAATACTCCCATTTTTGAGGAAACTGAGGCAAACAGAGGGGCTATTTTGTTTTTCTCTGTGTTGCCCCAGTGCCTATTTTAAGGCCTGGCACATGGATACCCCTTAAAAGAAATTTTTTTGGAATGAATGAACCAAAGTTGTGGGGAAACTTCCTTACAATTAGAGCTGGCCAGAGCAGCGGGGTGGCTCAGTGGATAGAGAAACAGGTCTGGAATCAGGAAGTCCCAAGTTCCAATGTAGCCTCAGACACTTCCCAGCTGGGTGACCCTGGACAAGTCCCTTCACCCCCACTGCCCAGCCTGTGCCGCTCTTCTGCCTTGGAGCCGATACCCAGAATTGACCCTAAGACAGAAGAGGAAGGTTTAGAAAGAGTTGAGCCACCCACAGTGGAACAGGTTGCCTTTGGAAGGAGTCTGCACCCCGTCCTGGGATGTCTTCGGGCAGAGGCTGAATGCCCCCTGCTTTGGGACGTTGCAGAAAGCACGCTTGTTCTCAGGGGCTCAGATGGCCCAGTTGCCCCCGAGTGCCCTCGCATTACCCAGAATTACCGGGGCTGCCAGCTTGCTTTTCCTTGTTGTCTGGAAGTTCAGCTTTTGCTGAAACAAGTGTGGATTTGATCTGTGTGTGTTCTGCATTGACTGGCTCTGGGCATCCTGCCAGTCTCCAGGTAGAGCAACGATAGATATTCAGCCTCTGTTCCTCTCTCCTCTGGAAGCCTGCTGTTGCCTCGGGGCCCCGGGGGCTACCTGTCCCCAAAGAATAGTCTCCATTCATTGGCTGCTGTCACCGTGACCCTCTGAAATGGTCAGCTGCTTTCTTGGTCTAATCAGTCAGTTTATAGATATTTATTCAGTGCCCGCTGGGTGCTCAGCATTGTTGGGGGGGGGCTTTTTATTTTTTAACCCTTACCTTCTGTCTTAGTATTGATGCTGAGTGTTACTTCCAAGGCAGAAGGGCTGGGCATTTGGGGTTAAGTGACTTGCCCAGGGTCACCCAGCTAGGAAATAGCTGAGGTTAGATTTGAACCCAGGACCTCCTGTCTCTAGTGATCTATCTGCCTATGGGGGGGGGGGAATCTGAAAGCCAAAGTCTAGTGTCTGACCCTGAGAAACCTGACAGTCTTACTGACACAGGACTTCTCCATAGCTGAGTAAAATAGGACTTTATGGTGAGTCTGGGGGCCACACAGCCTGTACGGAGTGGGAGTGAGCACTTCTCCTTCCAGGGCTAGGCATGTGTCCATCCCCTCTCAGTAAGGGAGAAGGCTTTTTATGTACAGCTCAAGGGCTAATTGGTCTGTGAGTGTTCTCCCTAATGAAGACAAATGACACTCACCAGACTCTCTGGTGCTGGTCATCCCAGGGGGACCTGCCCTCCTGCCTCATAGCTGGGGAGACACGATTCCTTTAGGGAGCCACATGGAATCACAGCAAACCACACAGGACAGGAAACCCTGTGGCCCAATGGAAAGGACACTGACCTGCTCTCTTACCGCTCTGTGCCTCAGTTTCCCACTCTATAAAATGAGGAGGTTGGACAAGCTAGTCCTGATTTCTTATCCATGATCCCAAGACCAGATTTAGGGACAACTCAGCCTAGCAGCGAGGTGTTGCAGTGGATAGAGCACTGGGCTTGCAGTCAGGAAGACTCATCTTCCTGAGTCAAGTTCAACCTCAGAGACTAACCATGTGACTGTGGGCAAGTCACTTAACCCTGTTTGCCTCAGTTTCCTCATTTGTAAGATGAGCTGGAGAAGGAAATGACAAACCACTCCAGCATCTTCACCAAGAAAATGAGAAATGAAGAGTCAGATACTTCCTAGCTGCATGCCCCATGGCAAGTCACTTCACCCTGTTTGCCTCAGTTTCCTCATTTGTAAAATGAGCTAGAGAAAGAAATGACAAACCACTGCAGTATCTCTGCCAGGAAAATCCCAAATGAGGTCAGGAAGAATCAGATACTTCCTAGCTGCATGCCCCTGAGCAAGTCACTTCACCCTGTTTGCCTTGGTTTCCTCATTTGTAAAATGAGCTGGAGAAGGAAATGACAAACCACTGCAGTATCTCTGCCAAGAAAATCCCTAATGAGCTCTAAGTTCTGTCATCTCATGAGAGACAGGTTGGGAGAGTGGAAAAAGAATGGAAAGATACCAGTCAGAATACCTGGGCTCCTTGGGAATCTTACCAAGCTTATCCTCTGCCCCATTTTCCAGTGCCCTCAGGCTGTCCCCTGCCATATTGCTCTAACCTGCCCTTCCACAGTATGTCATGCTCCCAAATTAGTCAGCCGCCTTCTCCATCAAAGGCCTCATTCCTTCAGGGTCTTGCTTCCACTTCCCTTTCTGGAAGAATGTTTTTGATAAATTAATTTTCAGTCCCTGATGTTTTCTTCATCAGTCATTTACACCTTAGTGTGAATTAAGAAACACAGGTTCTTGGTCCACTTCCTCACCGTGGGAACAGGGATAGATCAGCTTGTTTTTTTTCTGGGCTTTTTGCACAATGAAGAGATTGAACTAAGTGATTTTCAAGGACTTTTCAAAGTCTTGTGTTTCTAATCTCTAGGGTAGTTATATTTTAAAGGAGGAACTTCTTTATGATGCGCCTTTAACTGCAATGAATAAATATTTAAGAGATGCATTTCAGACACCTGACATTTATATTTTTAAGGTGTGTAAAGTGCTTTACACACAGATGTATCTCATTTGATGGTCAAAACAGTCCTATGGGATGTATATTACATACAGGCATTATCATTTTCTATTTTACAAATGGAGAAACTGAGACTCAGGCAGCATGGTATAGTGGGTAGAACCTTGAACTTGGGACTCCAGAAGACATCAGGGTGTGCCTTAAACCCCTGGGTCATCAAGGGCAAATTATTCATCTGTTAAATGAGGGGATGGGTGGTTAATAAAACAACAAACACTTACTATTATTAAGCACCTAATATGTGTCAGGCACTGTTCTAAGGGATAATTACTGATCAGGGATCCTAGATATAAATCTCGAGAGCTGTGTAATCCCACCCCTCTCATTTTACAGACAAGAGAATTGAGTCTTAGGGAATTGACTTGGCCAGGGTCACAAAGGCATTAAATTTCCTCATTAGAAACTGAATGCTCTTTCCACTGATTGCACCCAGGGGCAGGTAGGTGGTACCATTGTGCACAGAGTGCTCATCTTTATGAGTTCAAATCTGGCTGTGTGACTCTACACAAGTCATTCAAACCTGTTTGCCTCAGTTTCCTCATTTGTAAAATAACTGGAGAAGGAAATGGCAAACCATTCCAGTATTTTGCCAAGAAAACCCCAAAAGGGCGCACGAAGAATTGGACAAGACTGAAATGACTGACCAACAACATTCCATTGTCCCTGCTACTGAGGGGCTTGTTGGGAAGGGCTGAGTCCATTAGGGTAGGAGAGAAAGAAGGATGGGGCTGGAGGTCTGGAAGCAAGCAGAACTTTAGGAACTGTGAAGAATGGATTTCAGTTGGTGTTATGTAAAGGAGGAGTGTTGATGGCCACCCATTGCTTTGATATGGTTTGATCCTAATCGCTGGCACATCTTACAGGAACTCTCTCTTTTTTAAAAATTTGTATGTAGGAGGCAGCTGGGTAGCTCAGTGGATTGAGAGTCAGACCCAGAGATGGGAGGTGCTGGGTTCCAATCTGGCCTTAGATACTTCCTAGCTGTTTGACCCTGGGCAAGTCACTTAACCCCCATCGCCTAGCCCTTAACACTCTTCTGCCTTGCAACCAGTATGCAGTATTGATTCTAAGATAGAAGGTAAGGACTTAAAAAAAGGAAAACAAAAAAAAAACCTTTTACTTTCTGTCTTAGAATCAATACCAAATATTAGTTCGAAGGCAGAAGGAATAGTCTAATGGGGTAAAGTGACTTGCCCAGGGTCACACAGCTAGCAAGTGTCTGAGATTAGATTTGAACTCAGGCCCTCCTGACTCCAAGCCTGTGCTACTTAGCTGCTCCCTCTATAGGAAACTCTTGTGAAACTAACTCTCTCTCTCTCTCTCTCTCTCTCTCTCTCTCTCTCTCTCTC
>NW_025366439.1:0-7971 GCF_016433145.1 Gracilinanus agilis | reverse complement strand
TCTCTCTCTCTCTCTCTCTCTCTCTCTCTCTCTCTCTCTGGATTCCACATGATATTCTCCTTAGGTGGGAGAACATAGCTTTCTATTGGATTTTAAGAATCAGTTCCTTTATATACAGTCCAAGTTAGCATTTTTCTCTGTTTTTCCACATCTGTCTTCAGGTAATTTTTTGATGCTGTTTATTACTCTTCTAGCAGTTATAGCTACAGTCTCTGAATGGTTTGCATTCAAACTTCATAACCTAGTTTCCAGCCTTTCCCGTATTCTTATACCATACTCCCTGACTCATAGTCTTTGATCTAGTAACACTGTCGTTCTGGCTGTCCTACAAACAAATAATCCATCTTTCCACTCTAGGCATAATCTGGCTGTTCCTCATAATTAAGATGCTCTCCCTCCTTCACTGTGTCTACTGACTTCCCTTCCTTTCTTTAAGTTCAAATTAAAATCCCATCTTTAAAAGGAAGCCTTCCCCAACCCAGAATTTAAAGTGTTTTCCTTTGGTTGATTATTTGCAATTTATCCTTGTAATAATAAAAAGAGTCAGTAACCAATGTTTGATAGAGAGAGAGAGTTTATGAGGTGAGTCTCTCTTCCAGTTCTCCCCAGGGGCCAAATATACATTGGGAGACTTAAAGGGGGTGTCACCCTGAAACTAGGTGATGTGGATGGTCATGCCGCTCCACATGAGTTGGGGTGAGACTTCCCTATAAGACGAGGTATGTGGTACCCCAATCTGTTCCTGAATAAGGATGGGGTTTACACAACCTCCCCCCATCAATTAATTTCACAGCAGGTGGTCTGGCTTCAAGATGGAGGCAGCCAGACCAAACTGTGGTTCCCCTCTCCTTTTTTGTCTCTCAGGCAATCTGGAATGTTATCTGATTGCCCAGTGGGTTTTTATTATTTGCAATTCAGGGATTGGGGAAAGGGGTGAAGGGCAGAGGGATTTTTGGGGTGCCCTCCTCTCTATTTCTATGGGGTCTGTCACTTAAGTGGGAAACCCAATGGTTCCTACTTCTAAGCTTCTTCCCTTCCCCTTCTCCTTCTATTTCTATCCTTTTCTATAATTGTAAGTTTTGGCTGAAAGGGGGTCTCTCAGCAAGGTTGGGTAATGGGAGAAGGAGGCTAAGAGATTGCTGCCAAAATGGAGTCCAAAAACTTAGTTAACTCGATGTTTGAAGTCTTGATAAGTGAGACACTATGGAATGGCTTTGATCAGGGAATTAGGGTTTCATTTTCCAAAAGAAAGATCTTCAGGAAGCTCTCAGGACTGGATCTGAGCTGGGATGTCCTCCTCCTCTCTTCTCCCAGTCCTCCACCTGAAGACATCTCCTCCTCCTCCTTCCTTGGAGAAATTCCCAGATTTCCCCACTGGTCTCAATTGTCAGCAACTGCTTTCTCTGGCTCCTTTTGTCCCATCACCCTTGTATAAATCCCATCCTTACAGTATCTGGGTTTTGTGTGGTGGGACATTTTCCAAAAGTCTCACTTAATTCATGCATCACTATTTCTTATTCCTGTCTTATGTTTCCCCTCTCTCCAAAATAATAAATCCTTGTCTTTTTTTTTTTGCTTCGATAAATTGATCAATATACCATTTTATTGATAGAAAAATAGTTCATCTTAGACTACTTCAAGATTATCAAAATTAGTAAACTGAGGCTTTGAGAAACTTATTTGACTATTTAAAGAATTTCACAGTGATAAATAGAGTTAAGATTATCTGGAAGCACAGTTCCAAAATTATATATATTTTTTGATTCTTCTTCACGTTTATTTATACATTTTGACTTAAAACAGGGAAAAACAGAAAGTGCTTTTTCACAGAGATATGTGGTGGAAAATGTTAAGAGAATTTCTTTTTTTTTAAATTAATTATTTTTATTTATAGAAAAAAAATTTCCATGATTACATAATTCATGTTTTTACTTTACCCTTCAGCCCCTCAAACTCCCCCCCCCCCAATAACTAACTTGCATTTCCACTGGTTTTAACATGAGTGGTCAGTCAAGACTTATTTACATATTATTGATAGTTACATTGGTGTAGTCCTTTCGGGTCTACATCCCTAATTATGTCCTCATCAACCCAAGTGTTCAAGCAGTTGTTTTTCTTCTGCGTTTCCACTCCTGTAGTTCTTCCTCTGAATGTGGGTAGCGTTCTTTTCCATAAATCCCTCAGAATTGTCTTGGGTCATTGCATTGCTGCTAGTACAGACGTCCATTACGTTCTATTTTACCACAGTGTATCAGTCTCTGTGTACAATGTTCTTCTGGCTCTGCTCCTTTCACTCTGCATCAGTTCCTGGAGGTCTTTCCAGTTCACATGGAATTCCTCTAGTTTATTATTCCTTTGAGCAAAATAGTATTCCATCACCAACATATACAACAATTTGTTCAACCATCCTCCAATTGAAGGGCATACCCTTGCTTTCCAGTTTTTTTTGCCACTACAAAGAGTGCAGCTATAAATATTTTTGTACAATTCTTATCTTGTCTTATCACTATACTAATTACATATCTATTCCTATTCTAAGATGGGTTTTGGAGAGGTTGGTAGGGGGATGAGGGTTGCAATTTTTATAACAATATTTACAGAGTATAAAACAATTTTGTAACAAGAAAAGTTTTTCCATTGAACACAATGTCTAAGTTTACAGTGAAGCAATTTTCTTATCCTTAAACTCTTATAGATTATTATTGAACCCATTTATGATTTTAACTTGTTTCTACTTTTAATATATGTCTATCAAGTAATGCAATACAACTCTCTTATGATTCTTAACTATTATCAAATTATGTTTAAACTACCTATGTTTTAATGCAATGTTAGTTTTTATATAGACAATCTATTTTAGTATGTTAGTATTCTTAGTTATCTATCCAACAACACATATATTTTATTCTTATGCTTTCCCTGCACTAGCTCGCTAAAAAATTTTGAACTTCCCTAGACCTTTCTGCACTTTCCCTATGTCTAATGTCCAAATTATCTGCTAAATTGTTAACATATTACAGTATCTACATGGTTAGGGACTATTATTCACAATTCTACTCTACTTTTCCAACCTATGTTACAGGTATATATAAAATTTACGTTATTTACACTATTATACAATTTTATAAGCATTAGTCTTGCTTATCGATGTTAATCAGACAAAAAAATTGCTTGCTTTTCTTATGTGGTTAAAATCTTTTGGAAGTTGCAACTATTTACATTATAGACATATATGCATTTTGTATTTTCACAATCTTCAGACACTCGCTTATTTACACAAGGTCTTGACTAGATATCAGTTTTGTGTTGTGTTTTGTATTCTCTTTAAGTACTGTGCATGCAAACTACTCACCCTTGTTTTCAAAGCTGTCAATTTTCTTCAAGTTGTCTGTAGATTTCTCTTGTGTCTTGATGCAATGTACTGTGGTTGCATTTTCCCTAAAGTGTGAGGTTAATTTGTGGTTTTTGAGCTATCGATGCACCATAGTCTTAGGTAAACTATTTCCTTCTGTCCTCTTCTTTGTGCAATTGTCCATTTTTGCAAAGTTCAAAGTTCAAAAGTTTTTCACAATGTCTTTTCAAGTACTCTTTTCTTACATCTTTCTTCTTGGTGATTTTCCCAATTTCCTTTTCTTCTCTTGATTCTTTTTTTCCCCTTCTCTGTTTCTCCATCACATGTTGTCTGTTGTCATACATGTTGTTGGACAGGCTCTCTGTTCTGTATGCAGAAACAGTGTAGATTGTGATGCTTTGTCAGTGATGTCAATCAATTGTTTGTGTATGTGTATGTTATATGCACTTTCAGATGTTTTGCAATGATTTTGTGTTTTGCAATGATTTTGAATTTTAATTCTCAGTCCTTAGCACTTTTTGTAATTTGTCTATCTTGAACTATTTCTGGGTGTTCTGCCTTTTTATGTTTCTTTTTAGGTTTCACTTAGGTCACGTGGAACCACAAATCTTTTCCTTCTACTTTTACACTTGTACGGGTAGTGAGCAAAATTTTATAGGGTCCTAACCATTTGGGGTCTGTTACTGATTTTCTTGTGAAGTTTCTTATGTATACTATGTCTCCTGGTTTTAAATTATGCAAATCGTAATCAAGGGGAACTCTGTGTTGAATCAATCCAAGTTCATGGAGTTCTGTGAGCCTTTGTTGCAGGGTCTGGATATATTTATGCAGTTCACAATCTGCACCCAGTATTGAGACATTTTGGTTTTTGTGAGCTCTCCCTTTCCAAACAAGCCAGCCATATTGCATTTCAAATGGGGAAACATGTAAGTCTCCGCTAGGTTTGCTTCTCAAATACCGTAATACTATTGGCAAAGCATCTATCTGTTTTAGATGAGTTTCTGTACAGACTTTGCCAATAAGTGTCTTTTTTTCTCTGTTGAATTTTTCCACCTGCCCAGCACTTTCCGGGGGGAAAATGGCATGATAATTCTCTTTTATTCCTATATTCTTGTAGACTTCTTGGAGTATTGCTTGAGTAAAATGACTACCTCTGTCTGAGCCAATAGGATTGGGTATGCCAAATCTAGGAATGATTTCTTTCAGGAGGGATTTTATCACAAATGCTGCATTATTCTTTTTGGCAGGGAAAATCTCTGGTCACCTTGTCAACCAGTCAATTATGACAAGTGCATATTTGAATCCTCTACATTTGGGCATGCATATATAGTCTATTTGCAAGCATTCAAATGGAGTGTATGCCAAAAGTTGGCCTCTGAGACCTTTCTTTCTACATACTCCCTGATTGAACTGCAAACAGAGCTTGCATTTTTGGCAAACTCGTATGGCATAGAGGGAGAAGATTCCAGGTGCTAACCAGAAATGTCATATGGAATTGATTAATGCCTGGGTGCCATAATTCCCTTTTTCATGAATGGCATTGCACACTGGGTAGTATAGAGCAAAGAACCATATGCCTTTCACTAGTTTGGCCCCCAGATTTTTTTTCTAGTCTTGAACTTCCCTTGGGCTATAGGCTTGTTTTAAATTGTCTTCTTCCACAAGAGTGAAATTCAGAACATGAATAGGGACAAATCTAGCTCCATACTTTGCTGTTATGTCTGATCTATGGTTCCCTAATGATATGCTATCTTCCCCAAGACTATGGCCCCAGCAGTGCATGACTGCTATTTCTTTAGGTAGTTGTACTGCTTCTAGAAGTTGCATAATTATGTCCCCATATGCAATTTGTTTTCCTCCTGATGTAATGAGTCCCCTATGTTTCCAGATTTGTCTGGTGGCATGTAGGACTGTAAAAGTGCATCTGGAATCCATGAAAAGGTTTATTTGTTTGCCTTTCCCAATTTGAAAAGCTCTCGTTAGACTTAAGATTACTGCCCTTTATACACTCATAGTTTTTAGCAAGGATGCAAACCATAGTGTATCTATTTGAGTTACAACAGCTGCTCCTGTGTATTGTTCCCCTTCAAACATGTATGAAGAACCATCTGTGTACATGTTTAGGTCTACGTTTTTGTTTATTTCCAATTTATCCTCTATATAGCTTGCTTTATGTATATTTGTTTACAGGTTGCTCCCTCATTGGACTGGAAGCTCCTTGAGGCCAGGGACTATTTTTTGCCTCTTTTTTTGTATCACCAATGCTTAGCAAAGTACTTGGTACAAAGTAGATTCTTAATAAATAATTATTGATGGATTGATTGAAGGAACTTAATGAATGTTTATTGATTGATTTGTGGAACCTCTGATGAAATCTTTAGATCTTCTGAATATAAGATTGCCTAAGTACATTCATGTTGAAATAGTCATTCATCTAAGATTAGGAAAGAAAAACCAGAAGTGCCATGTATTCAAGGACACTTGGCAATTAAAAGATGGAATATGGCCAACTGTTTCTTCCTTATCGACCTAGCATCTCAAAGTAGTATTGCCTTACTAACTACTAGGTAGGAAAAGACACTGGCTGGTTAGCAGGTCAAATCTTTTGTGTATATACTCATTTTTTGCTCAACCAAGCTGGAACCATCTGTTCTTATACTTTTACAGCAAATTAGAAGGTTTTTTATCATGTAATACTAGACCCTCAAGCATGAATGACTAGAAATTTATTTCTATGGTTCTACCTGTTAGATTAGAACCAGGTGAGAAGAAGCTGGGGGCAGCTAGATGTTGAACAGATAGAGTGTCAGGTATGGAACCAGGAAGATTCATGTTCCTGAGTTTAAATATGGCTTCATACACTAGCTGCATGACCTTAGGCAGGTCACTTAATCCTGTTTACCTCAGTTTATTCATCTGTAAAATGAAACAGAGAAGAAAATGACAAACCACTCCACTACATTTGCCAAGAAAATCCTAGTTGGGGTCATGAAGAGTCTGACAAGACTAAGCAGTTGAACAACAAAACAACATTAGCTAGTGGTTGAGAATTCTCTGTATACTTTGATCAGAAAGTATAAATTTGTTGTATAAAATATATACAAAGAAATTTTTGAAGGGATAGCTAAGGCCTAATATAAATGACAGTTTGTTAACAATATATATTATAGAGGGGATCCTTTTCAGGTATGAGTTGAGTTAGATAGCTGCTAAGATCCCTTCAATTCTGAAACTCTGTGATTTTGTGATTCAGTGATGCTCACCAGGTTGACCATGGAAGCCCAGTTTATTTAATTTATTTTAATTTTTTTTACTTTAATAACATTTCCATGTAAGTTTTCCAAAGCCATATGATCCATATTCTCTCCCTCCCTTATGCTCTCCCCTTTCCTGGAACTGACAAGTAATTCAATCTAGGCTATATATGTATTATCACCCAGAACATATTTCCATATTATTCAGTTTTGTAAGCAAATAATCTTATAGAATCCCCCCAAAACATATATCCAAATAAACAAGTGATAAATCATATGTTTTCATCTGCACTTCTACTCCAACAGTTCTTTTTCATAAGTCACTCAGAATTGTCCTGGATCATTGTATTGCTATTAATAGCAAAGTCTATCACATTTGATTATTCCACAATATTGCTGTTACCATGTATAATGATCTACTGGTTCTGCTTATTTCACTCTGCATCAGTTCATGTAGGTCTTTCCAGTTCTTTCTGAAATCATCCTGTTCATCATTCCTTATAGCACAATAGTATTCCATCACAATCATATACAAGAATTTGTTCAGGCATTACCCAATTGAAGGACATCCCCTTAGTTTCCAGTTTTTTGCCACCACAAAAAAGAGAAGCTAAAAATATTTTTGGTAAACACAGGTCCATTCCCATTTTAAAAAATCTCTTTGGGACACAGACCTAAGAATGTTATTACTGGATCAAAAGGTATGCATTCTTTTATAGCCCTTTGGACATAATTCTCAGTTCTCCTCCAAAATGGTTGGATCAGTTCACAACACCACCAGCAATGCATTAGTGTACCAATTTTGCCACATCTCCTCCAACATTTATCATTTTCCTTTACTTTTTACTATTGGTCATTCTGATAGGTGTGAGATGGTACCTCGGAATTGTTTGAATTTAAATTTCTCTAATCAAGAGGATTTTAGAACAGTTTTTCATATGATTATTGATAGCTTTGATTTCTTCATCTGAAAACTGTTTATTCATCCTTTGACCTTTTATCAATTGGGGAATGACTTGGATTCTTATAAATTTGACTTAGTTTTTATATATTTGAGAAATGAGTCCTTTATCAGAGGAATTTGTCATACAAATTTCCCTCCAGTTTATTGTTTCCTCTCTAATCTTGGTTACATTGGTTTTGTTTATAGAAAAACTTTTCAATTTAATATAAATCAAATGATTCATTTTACACCTTGTAATGTTCTCTATCTTTTGTTTGATCATAAATTCTTCCATTTTCCATAGATCTGACAGGTAAACCATTGTATGTTCCCCTATTTAAATTATAATGTCACTATGTTTAAATAATATACCCATTTTGACCTCGTCTTGGTAGAGGGTTTATATATATATAAATATATAT